>NC_056737.1:85407963-85595463 GCF_019279795.1 Protopterus annectens
ACTATATGAGCATTTATATAGATGCATGGAATCAGGAATACCAAACAGGACTAAATCATCCTGCTCAAGGAAGAATAATTTATTTTTATTTATTTTACATTTGTTGACCGGGCTAGTCCAACTGGATTTATGTCCATTTTCAGTGGAGGCCCGGGGAGAAAAGCTCCAGAGGTACAAAAAATTTTTCAAATACAAATAATACATAGTACAAGTGTGATATGCAATGGGAAAATTTAAATGTAATCACATATATTATAGATCTTAATGAACTAAATAAGCTAACTTAGAAAAAAAGGCCAGTGGAGAAAAGCTCCAGGGCTAAAACAATTTTACAATTACAAATATTGCATAGAACTAATGTGTTATATAATCAGTTATATTATAGTTCATGACTAACTAGAAAAGGCTAAATTAGAAAGAGATTAAGTTTGAGGTTAAATCTTAGCAATACAAAAGGAAGGTCAGAAATGTTAAAATGAATAAAGTAATATTTACAAAGATAAGGGAAATTTTGTTAGTTGGAGAGTTGAGGTAGATGCGAGGGTCAAAGTGGTTAAGGAAGGTTTATGATAGAGTAAGGTGCAAACAGGTTAGTCTGGGTTGGTACAAGAGCAAAGCCAGAATTTATTGAAGTGTCTTAATAGTTGTTTCTTAAAGAGTGGAAGAGTGGACAATGAAGAGATATCAGATGGAAGATTATTCCATATTTTACCTACTGAGTTAGAGAAAAGGCAGTTGCCTGCAGAATTGTTAGATTTGGTAATATTAGCAAGTAGTTTATCAGAGGAACATAGTTGTTTCAGGTTTATGTAGGGAGTCAAGACGTTATAAAGAGCTGGTGTTTTAGAAGGTTGGCATAGGATTTTGTGTGCTATTAAAAGTTGTTGAAAAATGAGCTTGTTAGGGAGTTCCAGCCAGTGTAGTTGTTTTAGGTTTAGACAGTGGTGGGTTCTGAATTGGGATGAGGTGGCAAATCTGGCAATATTATGATAAGATGTAGTAAGTTTCTTAAGGTTACTTTTAGATAGATTAGTGTAAATGGGGGAGGCATACAGAAGGGTAGAGATAAGGTGTGTTTGGGCTAAGGTTGTCCTAGCTTCAGGTGTGAGGAAGGGCTTTATTCTGTACAGGGATCCTATTTTCTTATTAACTGCTTTTATAGTACTGTTGATTTGACTATCATAGTTAAGATTGTTATCGATAATAACACCGAGAAGTTTAGTTGTGGAATCAGGAGAGATAATCGTATTGTCAGTTGCTGTAATACAGAAGTTTAATAAAGTTGATTTACGTGTAGGTGAAAAGAGTAATAATTTAGTTTTCTTAGGGTTAAGGAGTAGGCAGCGATTGGAGAACCACTGTTCTACAGTTGAGAAGGCTTTGAGAAGGCTGGTGGGCATCTGCTATAAATAAACTCTATAACAAAAGGAACAAATTGCTATCCAAGACCAAGAAGGAGCAGGTAGCCATTTGGAAACAATGCATTCTTAGCCTGAATAAGTAAATAAGAGCACTAGTGAAATACTCCAAAGCAAACTTAGAGTCCAAATTGGTCACATTTACTAGACGCAATCATAATGCCTTCTTCACATATGTCTGCACCCTCAAAGGAAGCACCCAAATCTGTTCAGAACTGGTGGTCAAGGACACCTCATATACAAATGCCATAGATATAGCAAACTTGCTGGCTGACAGATTCAGCAAAAACTTCACCCCTCTGCCGCCCCCATCACTAAATCAGGACATGCCCAATACCTGCCCCCTTCCCCTTATATCTAGGAAACAGGTCATCACTGCTCTCTCAAAGGCAAAAAATACAGCCTCCACGGGACTCAATCACATCCCAGGCTGCAGTCTACATGAACTCAGGCAGGAGCTTGCAGCACCATTAGGTGCCCTATTCAACCAAAGCTTGAGTACTGGTTTCATCCCAGCTGGAGGACAGCCATTGTCATCTCTGTGCACAAAGGTGGAGTGTCCACCGATCCAGGGAAATTATAGATCCAACAGCCTAACTAGCCTGATTTGCAAGGGCATGGAAGAGATTATCATGGACCTCATTAACAAGCACACTGGCAACCTCCAAACACTCAATCCCACACAGTTTGGCTTCATCAAGGGGAGGTCATGTCTGTTAAATTTGGTCGACTTCTTTGAGACAGTCACCAAAGCCATGGATGAGGAGAAGACGGTGCACATCAACTACCTTGACCTGGCCAAAGCCTTCCACACTATTCCCCACTCAGGCATAATAAATAAACTCTCTCAACTAGGCATCAATCCGTATGTCACCAGATGGGTAGCAAGCTGGCTCACTGATAAAACCCAGCTAGTCAAAACAGGGGAAACCACCTCAAGCAGTAGACCTGTAACAAAAAGCATACCCCAGGGTTCAGTCTTGGGGCCTCTGTTATTTGGGATATACTTTTCTGAGGTGCAGGCCAAAACCAGATGCCTGCAAGCTGGGTGCTGTCATCAATTCCCCTAGTGATGTGGACATCCTCAAAGAGGGTCTCTCACCCAGACAAATGACTGGTGCCAGAAACGTGGCCTCAAGGTGAGTATCAAAAAATGCATCATCATCCCCTTTGGGGAGAGTGATGTCCCCACAAATTATCACATTAATAACAACATCCTAAGTATGCAATCAGTTGTGAGGGATTTGGGCACCCAGGCTGATAGCAACCTGACTTTTGACCACCATGTTGCTTCCGTTGTATGGAAAGCCTTCTACGTGGTCCATCTCATAAGTAAGGGTATCTCATCCAGGGACAAGGAGGTCATAACATTCCTGTATTCTTTCCTTATAAAGTCCATTATTGAGTACCATGCCCCTTTTGGCATGTACCGTTCAAAGCACATGCAGCAGCTGGAGAGACCACAGAGGTTCCTCATCAGGAGAATCCAGGGACTCGGACATCTACCACACAGATAGGCTAAAAGTCTTATCCCTCTATTCAGTTTCATACAGACTCCTCTGTCTGGCATACAAGGCGATCTCAGACCCCGCCTTGATGGAACTGCTGTATATCCGCAAGTCAAGTCCCACTCGAGTAACCTGCACACATGGCCTCGACCTGGTCTGTAACATCAACAGAACTTGTTGACGGGACAGATTTGTGTCCTAGAGACTCCCCCAATTTGGAATAGACTCCTTCTCCATGTCAAGCACAGTACCTCTTTACCCCATTTTAAGTGAAACCTGGATAACTGGATGGGAAACAGAAAATACACCCGTGGGATTCCACCCGTGTCCCTGCTGGACAGGGGCATCAGGTGCTGATTTGGCTAAACTCTTGGCTAGGTTTATAAGGGCCTCAGGGCCAACAGCCTAGTAACTTCCTATGATCCTGCAAACAAACAGTGTAAGTGACCGATTATCTTTTATCTCTGAAGCAGGTACTTTGTTTCCTTTTACTAGGTGAGATCATAACTTCTTCTTGAAAAGTGACAAATCAAGGATTATCTTAACTACTCAAAAATGATATTCCAGCAAGCTATCCGTACCTTTGGGAATGCTTTTTGTGTAATAGATAGTTTAAATTGGGATCTAACTACTATCAAGGCATTGTTGCCTCTTATGGAATGTGCCTGCTCTCTTTCAAACCATCATGTTTCTGGTGGGGGGGGGGATAACCTCACTTGGAGTAATTTAAAAGTATGAGTACCTAAGGCTGGTTTGGGCCCTAACTTACACTAACAGTAAGTAGTGGCATTTGGTAAATGCAGTATAGTGGCACTCCCTGTTGTTAGCCGAACAAATAAATCAGGGTAATTTTTTTTCTGTGGTTTGAGTCAATGAGGGGGGTGTTGGCATATAAGTTAGGTTTTACCTTAAACATAAGGTGTGCAGGTCTGATTCTCACATGGGGTAATTGGCTAGGCTGAAAATGGCCCACAAGGGCAGTTAGCCTAGTACTAATCTATGAACCTATGAACCTATGAATGTATAATTTTGGGAAGGAAGAGGGTAATTATGGAACGTTTGTGCTCTAGCCTACGCAAGTCAGTAGCTCAATGAGTGAAGTACGTCTAGTTTCCTTTGTAAGCAGATGGGATGTTTTATTTGAGACTTTAAGCTAAGCTAGTACTTTATTAACTATTATATGTGTAGTGCAAAGGGCATATTATAGTCAAGAGTGATTCTTAGGTAATTCTGGGATATAGTTTCAGGTAAGGAAGTTCCATTTGAGTTATAAATTGTAATGTTAGCGGTATTGTTTCATTGTGGGGTTCCAAAAGAGTATAATATTAGTCTTAGGTGCATTAATGATCAGCTTGTTTGCAGTTAGCCAGGCTCATACAATATTGAAATCCTCCTCCTCTTCATTAAATAAAGAAAGCAAGACTCCCCCCCAAACAAAATCCCAAAGGCCAACTAGATACAAGCTCAGCAATATTCCATTTGAATGTGTAGCAAACAAGTGAACAAATTCAGGAGATTCAATGTGATTGTTTGAGGGCTTGAAGAACTACAGAGGAAAGTCTAGAATATAGCCCAGGAGGTGGAAACAGAAAAATTTGCAAACAGAAAAAAATATTAATATAGCAAAATTGCTATCCATGGAGTGGAGGCTTTTGAAGCAGTTAAGGAAAAAATGAGAGCAAAAGGCAGTGAAGAATTAGGAAAAACATGTTACACTGAAAGCAAAATTCCAGAGCTGAGCAAGAATAAATAAACAGAAATATCTGAATGAACAGTGCAAAGAAGTGGAAGAATACAACACAGCGAGAAACACAAGAGACACACATGGCATTGCTAAAGGAAACTTCCATATAAAAGCGGGCATGATAAAAGATAAATTCTGGGGTGAAACACTAAAAAAATGTTACAAATTTGCATGAATATACAGAAAAAAACCTGTATCAGAAGATCCTAATATCACTGATAAATGCAATGGTGTGTTCTCTGCTATAGAGGCAGGCAACCAAGATGGTGAAGTCAAATGCACACTAGAAAACCTTTTTACTAACAAGTTTGCAAGAAGTAATGGAATTCCAGCTAAGTCTTTGAAATCTTGCAAACCAATGCCAGCAAATCTGGAAAACACAACAGTGGTGATTAAATTGTAAATGATCAACGTATAGTCTAGTCATAAAAAAAAAAAAAAAAACCAACACTGAAGAGTGCACCAATTATTGGACAGTTGTATTCATTCACATGTCAAATACATAACGTTTCAAATCCAGCAACCTAGAGTCTGGCAAAATATACAGGCCAAAAAATGACAACTGTACAAATAAGTTTCAGAAGAGGTAGAGGTACCAGAGATCAAATTGTCAAAGTCCACTGGATAATAGAGAAAGCAAGGAAGTACCAAAAATGTACTTTTGCTTTATTGATACCTGTGAAGCATTTGATTAAGCAGACCATAATAGATTTCTGCAGATGATCAGAGAACTAGAGGTATCAGGCCACCTCATTTACCTCCTCAGCAGGCTGTATGCAGAACAGGAAGCATCAAAACCATATTTGGAATAATTGATTGGTTCAGCATTGGTGTGCATATGCATATATGTGCGTGTGTGTGTGTGCACGCGTGTGTGCGTGTGTATGTGCCTGTGTCTATGTGATTGCCTGTATCTCTGAGTGAATATACATGCAGATGTGTATATATCACAATGGACTGACATACCATACAGTAAGAGTTCTGTGATGGACACCCACTGAGTATTGAGATAGGCTCCTGCAACTCTGAACAGTATAAAGCAAATATCAATGAATGAATTACTAATTACAGCATTATGAATCACACTTTCTGAGATCAGTATGGCATTGCACAACTGGTGTAAGTGATGTACTCCAGTTAGTGCAGTGACATTCAGTTTAATGAATTTCACCTGTCTCCTACATTATGATTATTGTTAAGTCAATAGAAAATTCTTTTTATTTAACATTTACATTATACATGTATTATATCACACTCTGCAAACACCATAACAGTGACTATTGTGTCCTGCTGAGATAAGGGTGAAAACTGGCTAAAAACCTACGGCTTATTCCAAGACCTATACAAGGCATTAGTATATAACAGCATTTACTAGCAGCACTATATAAAATTAAAAAGTCAAAGTCAGTGGCAAGTAAAATATTACCCTGCAATATTTTTATGTATGGCATTTTATTAGCTAAATTAACCTTAGGTTGGCATGGGCTATATTACAATTTAGCACAGGGAAAATATCACATCAGTCCATCTTGTTTATATCTTACTCGCACACATTCTTCCTGACATGCAGTAAGCCACAGGGAAACCTCAGTGATCTGACACCAATAAATGGGATAGGCCAAGAACCTGTACGAATGGGAGACCTTAGTGTTATGACACCAACAAAGGGGACAGGCCAAGAACCTGTACGAACCAAAGACCTCAGTGCCCTGACACCAACAAAGAGGACAGACCAAGATTCTGTACGAATGGAAGAACTCAGTGTCCTGACACCAACAAAGGGGAAAGGCCAAAATCCTGCATGAATGGGAAACCATAGTGCCCTGACACCAGCAAAGGGAATAGGCCAAGATCCTGTATGAATGGGAGACTTCAGTCCCCTGACACCAATAAAAGGGATAGGCCAAGATCCTGTATGAATGGGAGACCTCAGTGCCCTAAAAGCAACAAAGGGGACATGCCAAGATCCTTTATGAAGGGGAGACCTCAGTGCCCAAAAGATCAATGAAGTGGACAGGCCAAGATCCTGCACAAATGGAAGAACACACTGTCCTAACACCAACAAAGGTGACAGGCCAAAATCCTGCATGAATGGGAGACCGCAGTGCCCTGACACCAGCAATGGGGACAAGCCAAGATCCTGTATGAATGTAGAACTCAGTGCACTGACACCTCCAAAGAGGACAAGCCAAGATCCTGTACAAAAGGGAGAACTCAATGTCCTGACACCAACAATGTCAACAGGCCAAGATCCTGTATGAATGGGAGACCTCTGTGTCCTGACGCCAACAAAAGGAACAATCCAAAATCCTGTTGAAATGGGAGAGCTCCATGTCGTGACATCAACAAAGGAGACAGGCCAAGATCCTGTATAAATGGGAAAACTTGGTGCCATGAAACCAGCTAAGGGGGCAGGCCAAGAGCCTGTACGAAAGTAAGAACTCAGTATCCTGACACAAACAAAGGGAACAGGCCAAGAGTCTGTATGAATGGGAGACCTCAGTGCCCTGATACCAACAAAGGTGACATGTCAAGATCCTGTACGAATTGGAGAAATCAGTGCCTTGACACCAACAAAGGAGACAAGCCAAGATTCTGTATGAATGTGAGACCTCAGTGCCCTGACACCAACAAAGGGGGACAGGTGCACCCTTACTCAAACTTCCGCGGTAATGTGAATTTTCCTCAACGTGGAACTAGCAGAACACAAAACAATGATACCTCTAAACCTCTTAAAACAATAAATCTGGACAAAACCATAAATAATGGGGGGGACAAAAATAAGGACGCTTTTAAAGTATTGCTCTTACAAACTTAGAAAAGTGATAAAATAACAGATTTTGCATTGGCATGAATTTTCTAAAAGGTATGAAATCTGAAACTCAAATGTTTGTCATTATCTTCTGACTTAAAACCTCAAGGATTTGCCAGAAAACCCAAATTTTTATGAGAAACAGATCAAAAACAAAAGGCAAAAATGTGGACATTCTGCGAAAATCTGTACAGTTGAGAGGTATGATTTAAACAATTTATGTTATGCATTCAGTTTACTTCTCCTAACCCTGACAACAAAAATGTCCAAAGAGGGAATGAATAGCAGTTTCAGGGTGTGACGTCACCAGGATTTCTAGCAGATCACATTCAAGTACCATTTCTGCACATATATCAGTCTATGGAACCTGACAGCTGGCATCTGATTGGTGCCATTTTAATGCAGTTAGAATTATTAGGAGTTATGGCATTTGCAGGGATTGCTACAGTATGAATCACCATAGATGGCAATTTAGCCACAAGCTGACATAAGCCCAACCAAACAGACCTCCATACATTTAGATACCAACATGGCAGACTGGTCTCTTCTCCTGCCATGCCAGAGACATCTGTAGAAATTTGTGAGTAAAATGAGAGAACAACTCACTCATGTTTTAATAAAAAAAAAAAGCACCTCTTCATTTACACTGTAGCAATCTGTTTGCTACATTGTAGAAACAGTTGCTACAGTTTGTCCCTGCCTTCACGGAGCGCTTCAGCGCTCATGTTTTAGATAAAAAAAAATAAAAAATGCACCGCTTCATTTACACTATAGCAATCTGTTTGCTACATTGTAGAAACAGTTGCTACAGTTTGTCCCTGCCTTCACGGAGCGCTTCAGCGCTCATGTTTTAGATAAAAAAAAATGCACCTCTTCATTTACACTGTAGCAATCTGTTTGCTACATTGTAGAAACAGTTGCTACAGTTTGTCCCTGCCTTCACGGAGCGCTTCAGCGCTCATGTTTTAGATAAAAAAAAATACACCTCTTCATTTACACTGTAGCAGTCTGTTTGCTACATTGTAGAAACAGTTGCTACAGTTTGTCCCTGCCTTCACGGAGCGCTTCAGCGCTCATGTTTTAGTTAAAAAAAAAAAAAAAAGCATCTCTTCATTTACACTGTAGCAATCTGTTTGCTACATTGTAGAAACAGTTGCTACAGTTTGTCCAGCACTCATGTTTTAGATAAAAAAAAGCTTATTTACACTGTAGCAATCTGTTTGCTACATTGTAGAAACAGTTGCTACAGTTTGTCCCTGCCTTCATGGAGCGCTTCAGCGCTTATGTTTTAGATTTTTAAAAAAATGCACCGCTTCATTTACACTGTAGGAATCTGTTTGCTACATTGTAGAAACAGTTGCTACAGTGTGTACCTGCCTTCACGGAGCGCTTCAGCGCTCATGTTTTAGATAAAAAAAAAAAAAAAAAAAGCACCGCTTCATTTATACTGTAGCAATCTGTTTGCTACATTGTAGAAACAGTTGCTACAGTGTGTACCTGCCTTCATCAAGCGCTTCAGCAATCATGTTTAGTTAAACAATCTGCCTTCAATAGAACACGCTAAATTTTAGTGTAAAATAAGGAAAGAAACAATTTGTGTTGACCTTTAATCTGCAGCAAACTGTTAGCAACAGTTGTTACAGATAAAAACACACATAGAGCACTATGGCGCTGAGGTTTGACTGCAAATGCAATACCGGCTTTTAAAAGCCGGTATTACATTAAAAAGCAATCAGGATCGTCTCTTCGCATCTGAGGCTGTCACATACCTCTCAACTGTGCAGAATGCCCAGATTTCTGCCTCATATTTTTGGTCAGTTCCTCATACATTTTGTTTTTTATGGCACATCACCGAGGACTGATCCTACTACATAAATGTCATATATTTGCGTTTCAGACTTCGTATATTTAAAAAAAATGCATGCTTAGACAAATATTATTCTCGCAACTTTAAACCTATAAGAGCAATATTTAAAAGCTGTCCCTATATAGGAACTATAGCAATGGTCACTCAGTTTATAGGGGGAAAACAAAACTGGAATGGGAGGATGTTAAGGTGGGTGGATGGGATTGTTAGAGCCTCATTAATGATGTCACAAAAAGGGAGGTGTTTAGCTAAGTGGGTGGCAATGTTTTCAGCTTCGGTCCGAGGCAGAAAAGGGATTTTAGTAACGAGATAGTGTCCCTTTAATACAGTAGTATAAAGGAAAACGTAAGAGCCTCAGGGAATTAGATAACACAAAAAGCTGTTCCTCACACCTTGGAAGGCTGGCTTCAAAAGAAGGTAGACAACCACCGCTATGAAACCAGCTGAACAGGATGTAGACAGTGACCAGAAATAAACAAATACTAACAGCACTACAGTGTTGTTAACCATCAGTAAAACAGAAAACAAAATGCAGACACCAAGACAAGCAATCTCAATCAAATTAATAAATGCAGCAGTTTAGTCGACTATCACTGATAACATATTAAGTGCCTAAAAATATAGGCTTTCTGTATCCAGATGTCTATTGAATCAGTCCCAGTTTGGTCACAAAGAGCAACTAGATACTGATACTGTCTCACAGAATTGTAACTCCTTTTACAGTAGTATAAAGGAAAATTAAGAGCCTTATGGAATCAGATAACACAAAAAGCTGTGCCTCACACCTTGGAAGGCTGGCTTCAAAAGAAGGTAGACAATCCCAGCTATGAAACTAGCTGAACAAGATCTAGACGGTGACCAGAAGTATCAAGCAGATAATAACAGCACTACAGTTTTATTAACTATCAGTAAAAGAGAAAACAAACTGCAGACACCAAGACAAGCAATCTCAAGCAAATTAATAAATGCAGCAGTTTAGTTGACTATCACTGATAACAGATTAAGTGCCCAAAAATATATTTATAGGCTTTCTGTATACATATGTCTATTGAATCAGTCCCAGTTAGTTCACAAAAGTACAAGTAGATACTAATAATGTCTCACAGGATTGTAACTCCTTATACAGTAGTATAAAGGAAAACTTAAGAGCCTCAGGGAATTAGATAACAAAAAAGGTATGCCTCACACCTTGGAAGGCTGGCTTCAAAAGAAGGTAGACAACCCCTGCTATAAAACCAGCTGAACAAGATCTAGACAGTGACCAGAAGTATCAAACAAATAATAACAGCACTACAGTTTTAACTATCAGTAAAACAGAAAACAAAATGCAAGACACCAAGACAAGCAAACTCAATGAAATTAATAAATGCAGCAGTTTTGTTAACTAAAACAAAATGCAGACACCAAGACAAGCAGTCTCAAGCAAATTAAAGGAAAATTCCACCCTATAACTAAAAATATGTTTTTTTTCAGTCTATCTTTGTTTCTAGACCTATTTTAACACCTAAAAATCACTCTAAGTGCTTTATTTGTAATTTTAGCCAGTTTACCACAATTACCTCCATACCATCATGTTTACCACAATTACCTCCGTACCATCATGCACCCACTTCAAAACTTTACTAAAAGTGCAACTAAAAACATGCTGGCTATGCCCTTGCAACTCCCACTCTAATATCATCCACCCCATCCAACCACTACTTTTCTTTCCACTCCACTAACAACCTTGATTATAGCAAGCTCAGATGCTCATAAGCCAGTACTTATTATACAACACAAACTTCTTTGTCTTGTAACATTTGTTAATGTCTGGTATGCACTTCACAGATAAAGATTCTAGTTGTCTACTGATGTACTATGTTCTTCATCTGTAAATATGTTGTAAGTAATTGCTATGTAAATTGTTAATCATTATGTAATCCAATGTAAATACTGTCTGTTTATTTTAACTGTGGAGCTTTTCTCCCCGGGCCTCCACGGAAAATGGACCTACGTCCAGACGGACACTCCCGGTCAACAAATTTAAATAAATAAATAAATAAAATGGCTACCAATGGGGCTTACTATATCAACATGATCTTCTCCTTCAACACTTTCTCTTTCCCATAAAGCATTTCAAGTCTTCTTTCTATGACTCATGCCAGACATAAGGAAGTAACTGTGAATTCCCATGCCATTGACATATAATGGGAAATCTCTGACTCACTGTCAGTTTGTATTCCTTCTGTGTTAGGCCTGCTTCTTTTGTGTTGCTAATCACCCTCATTTATGTTTAGCTCAGAGCTTGCTTTACAGTATAATTTGAAGTTATCCAGCAGCTGAGTGTTCTTTTGTAGTCGAATCGACAGTCCCATCCTCCCACACTACTGCAGAGGTGTGAAAACTGTCACTGCAACTGACAGCTGAGAATTGAAAGGAAGGGAGTGCCATTTCAAATATCTTCCCCTCTGCCTGCAGAATCATTTAGTTATTTAATTTGTTTGGCAGCAGCAGAAAGATTTATTTAAACAATTTCAATTTAATTTTCACAAGCCAGTTTCAGATATTTTTTTATTTCGTTGTGTTGATTTTTTATTTCCCCCTGTTTCTGGACATTATTATGTTAACTTATTTTTGCTTTCCAATCTCTTTCAGGAGCATCAGTCTAGTGACATGCTGTTTCTGTAATTTCCTGATATTTGCATCATCTCCACATATTTTAAAGGAGGTAATCTCCAAGCAAAGTACCTCGCGAGCGGTTCCGCGTAGCTTTGGGCGGGGACTGGGCGTAGTTGAAATGATTGGCATGTGTCCGTCAGAAAATGTCAACAGCTAGCTGTCTTAGCATGTAAATAACAGTACGGCTATTAATAACAGTACTTGACACTTCTGTAAAAGTAGCGCGTCACTGTTACATGGTTACCACCTTATTAACAGTACCTGAAAACATTTCTGCTGTTTCTCTAAAAAAAGTATAACTTTTAGGTAAATCACTAAGATTATTATACTTAGTTGATAATACCAGACAGAGGTTCTTACTTCTTACTCTTCATAAAATGTATGTCGATATAACACCCGTTTTTCTACAAATTTCCTAAATGAAGTACAGTGACATTTAAAAATCGACCGATTTTTGACCACGTAGTTCCTGTTTTTTGTCCCCGATTCTTGACAAGTTAAGTTGAGAGATGCTCAAGGCAAACAACTCCAAACAAGTGCTAATATCAGCATATACAGCACTTCTTGTAAAACAAAATGCATTGTAAACAAAAACTGTCTGACAAACTATGACCCTTTTCTTTAATCTCCCTTTGTCCAAGTTTTAGTGTCGTTCCAAGACTGCCTACGATATAAACACTTAGATAAACCAGAACTTAAGCTGGAGTACACCAAAGACCAAAAACAGTATCATCTACAAGACATCATTTTGATCATTGCCCAAAAAATCGATTTAGCAAAAAGGTTTTTACTTTCTAATTGCCTTTGCATTGCATTCCAATTCTATGTTTTGAAATGACATTGTTCTGTATGGAGTATATGTGTATGGAGTTACAATACTGACTGCATTGGAAAAGGAGAAATTCCTAGCTTATAATAACACCATCGCACAGCTCACCTTTGCACCAAACACTCCATATACCCATTCCCCAAATATTTGCCTAGTCGCACACCTAAACACAAAATTTGCATCTGTTTCTATTATACGTACAGCCTCCGACATCCTCGACTATAACTTATCTCTACACGTAGAGCTGTTAGGAACTGGAACTATAGATTCAGTTTCTCAGGTTGACAGTAGAGTTTATGGGTTACGCTGTGGTATTTGTTAAGAAAAATAGTAAAGTGAGTTTTGGTCGTATTAAAAGGTTCAGTATGTAAGTGTAGTAGTGTAACTGAAGTTCGGGCTAACTATTGACTTATTTATTAGAAGAGAAGACGTAATTGCAGATATTGAGCTGTACTGTGTTTCTCAAGAATAAAGTGAAAATAAATTGCGTTCCAATTCTATGTTTTGAAATGACATCGTTCTGTTTTTTATCTGATTTGAAATGCTGCTATTGACTTCTGCTGTCAAAAATATTCATGAGCGCTTGCCTAGGAGGCGTGTTCGGGGCGGGCTTTGCTACTGCGCATCCTGCGAGGTACTTCACTTGGAGATTGCCTTAAAGGACTACAAAACAGTAGTTTGCAAACCTGTGTCTATGATGTTGGCACAGTAAAACAGTAAAAGAATGTACTGAAAACTCACTGTATTCTATAGTCCATGCAATTAATTTTTTTTTCTGGGGGCTACTGAATATTTTGTGCAAGTATGCATCACTTGCATAATGCAAATAACTGATGCATTTTTGGAGCTTAATATGATCTTCTGTAATTGAGCTGAAACTATTTAGCAATCCTCTAGTCCTTTAACCGGATTAATAAATTTGCTTTGAGGCACTCCCTTGCTTCTACCTGCATTTTTTTCTGTACTGAGTGACAGTAGTTAGAATGGTCACTGCTGTCAAAGTCTCGCAGACTATCTGACACTGTTTCCCACTTAATATGTAACATTTGCACTGCTTATAATTTCGGCTCCTTTGACATATGCACATGACAGGCAACTTCTCCTTAATTTATACTGGACTCAGTTATTTAGCAAGTAGTATGAACTGTATATTTTTTTAGATGTACCTGGCTATTTACTGCCGAAGCAGGACTATAACAGTGCAATCAAGGACGTCGGGAGGCATACGCACTATACAAATTACAGTACAAATAATGTGAAAGGGGTAGCAACAGGGCAAGCACTAGGACCCAGGAGGAACCACCGTACCTGTATCAAGAAAAGAAAAAACTGTTGTGTAGTGGATGAAAACATCATGACTTGAGACTGCAATGCAATTTACAACTCCTCAGGTATTTTCATTTTATTATTGTTTCAGCCCAATTTGGTATGGAAGGTGTTAATTGCCCGATTAAAAGGTGTAAATGTTCCCTGGAAGTTGGCAAAGCCACAAAACACGAAAGCGACTTCCTGTTTGTCTTTTGGGGTTTTCTCTTATTCCTTGATGCAGTCTTGATACTGTAATTTGTGTAAGCTTTGTAGAAGTGAAGGGGGTGTCCTTGCTAAAGTTCAGAAGAGTACAGGCATGAAAGCTGGTGAGTATGTTTTTTAAACTAGCATCTTTAAAAAAATAAGAATTGTATTCTGTGCTGTTGTAAGTTGGTGAATTCACTATCGCTGCTCAAATTTGTTTGTCATTATTATTCTGGATAACTAATGGTCCATTTCTTCTCTATCTCTGCTATTCATACTTTTAAAAAGTACCTGATTTTACCTCACATTTTTGTCCTGCCCTATCCTAATTTTTTTTAATTTTCCTGTAAATAATTAGGGATTACAGTAAGCCAGTATTGTCTTACATTATAATCTCATAATTATTGCTCAGAAAATGTTTTGTATTAAACTTGTCGTCTTAACAACTTTTTTTAAGTGAAGTACAATAATATTTTAAAATAATGTCCCAGATTTTCCTCCACTGTTTTTGACTTTGCCCAGAATTCTTTAGCGAAGAAGTTGAGAGGTATGCTGCTTCTGTTGGCTGAATCCTATGTTTTTGTATCTGTGCCACGTTCAGACTGTGTGCACGGTTTACATGGCTTAGAAGTGCTTCTTTCTTCACCAAATCATTATTTTAAAATTCTGGACCAGGTGTAGGATTGAATTTTTTTTGCCGTCTCATACACTTTGGAGCTTTAGATTGTGACAAGTTTGTCATTAGTGTTTGCAGCATGTGATGTAAGATAGGATGAGAAGGTATGTTATGGAAAGTTAGACTATATGGGATAGGAATTTCACAGTATAACTAGATGAAGGTTGTATAAACATCATATGAAAAAGTTAACTTAAGTGGCCATTGAAATGACAGATGTAAGAGTGGGGCACTATGCACTGCACAACTGTTCAGCCCTGACTTGAATTGTGCTAACAAGAATAGGGTGATGGAGAAGGTATATACAGTTGTTATATATTAGAATTTTTACTTTTTTTGTGTAATATGTGTACACAGATGGATTTTGGTACCTGCTTCTGCTATAATTAGATTTTGTGATTTCTTTATCTTTGTGTATTCTCAAATGTCAATATGTTGTTCAGAACTTCCATTTATTACAGATACATGTTCTAGCCTTCTCTGTCTCTCTCTCTCAGTCTCTTTTTTGTGACTGCTGTCATTCAAGCTGTTTTGAATATATTCCCTTTTGATTCTGCAGTGGAATAAATGCAGTCTTGCAGTTTGAGTATAGACAGCAATCTGTGGGAAGGGCAGTTAGCTTAATAACAATGTGCTAAAGTTTGCCAGCCTCTATTAGCAAGGGACGTAGCTTGGAAATAATTTCTGGGTGACAATTGCTGGTAGTGGTTTTATGTGCATAAATAGCATTTAACATATTTCCTGATTCCTGACACTGTACTGCCAATGGAGAAGTTATAAATGACCCTGTAAAATAGCAAGCCTATGTTGTGCTTTTTGACAATTTAGTTTTTTTTGTCTGCCCATGTTGTCTCTTTGACCATACAATTAGAATGATAACATATGTCTACTTTGGGTATCTGTTAGCATTTTAATAATATTAAGACATTTTGCATAAACAAAACCTTTGTGTATGTTCAGATGTGAAGATAATTATTTTGTTTTGCAATACTCTTCATGGATAACTTTGTGGAGTGGTGTGGGAAGTTATCACTAAATTTGTCTCCTAATATATTGGTTATATCCTTGAAATCAGAATGTATAATATTATACATGAGACTGGTACATTGTTGGATATTATTCCTTGCTTTCCTGACACAAGTGAAGAAAGATTTGCAATTTCCTTTGGTATATAGAGCAACCTTAAGCTCAGACTCTGCTTTTCATTTTCTAGATGTGCTCTAAAGTTCCTTTATGGCAAGTTTCATTGTGGTCTCAAGGTAAGGGAGGGAGATTTTTGTTTTTATAATTTGCTATTTTGTTCCTTTTTTAGTTGTATAGTTTATTAATAAGGTAGTTCCACCAAAGAGGTTTCTTCCTGAATTTATAATTGTATTTAGGGTGGATGTGTGCTGAATTTTCTACACAGCTGTTGGAGTTTTGCTGCAAATTGGAAGTGAATGTGGCAGCCCTCTTAGTTGTGACCATTTTGAGGAATTATTGGGAATTTTTGTCTAGGTCTTGTATAAGCTTAAGTAGATTTGCCCTGGAGAAGTCTAAATTGGTTTGGTGATGGGGTGGTACCATTACACCTGACAGAGAAGGTGACTTATAGGTAGATTTCACTAGGGATGAAAAGATGCAAAGTGGGGTACAGGTGGGAGCTAGTTTGGTAATGGCCAATTCAAGGGTATATGAGATTTTCATGAGTAGTGTTTACAATTTGTGGTAATGTTAAAAAGTCTGGAGAATGCCAAGCATATCCATTTTTTAGATGTGTAGGTGTGCCACTCAATGTTTAGATGATTGTACTCCCTAGCAAGAAGATGTTTGATTTGGTTTACTATCATAATGTCGACATGCACTTGTGTGAAACACAGTAATGTTGACACTAATAAGCGGAAATTTAGTTGACTGGTAGCCAAATTGTCAAATCCATACAGTAATATATAAATTCAACATTACATGGCCAGTTTTGACATCCGATGGTATGCTCCAGTGCACAAAAAACATCCCTTGATTTAAACATCAGTTCGAGAAAGGGATCGTCGACATTCTGTGTGGTACGATAATTTGTTTGACCTTATGAGGTTCATGCAATTGTCTGACAATAATGTGTTGGTTGCATATGGTTGCATATATAATAGTAAACCATTTGATATTTAAACACTCAGTGGTGTTAAGGTACATTTCTTGATCACTGGGAGCTATTGGTGGGGATCTGTGGCTAGCAACAGAGTAGCAGCTGATTTTTTTTAATGGTGATTTAGATCTCATGGGGTTCCAAATTAAGGTCATGGATAATTTCATGTGAGGTGATGATGTTTCTGACAAATGCAGATAATGACTTCTAGCTTATATGTGGGGGGCAGTGTCACAATTTATTAAAAGACACTCAGGAGTAGCCATCTAGATACAGCATAGCTGGGGTAAAGTTTAGCATATAATATAAATGTGAAAATACTTTATGTGCTTTCCCATCTGGGTCAAATACATGTTTGAACTAAAATGCCTCATATTGTTTTGGTGGTTCATGTAAAAGATTAGCTTCCTGGCAGACATTTGCTGAGGGTGGGCAGCACTGTGATGGGGGTATGACTTGGGCATGTACGTAAGGGAGGTAGCAACATCATGATGATGAGGGTATGGCTTAGTGGGGGCAGCAGTTTGGAGCTGTGAGTACAAATTTGAAAATCCTGGCTACACCCCTGTGTGCAATCACAGTATTTTTCTCTGGACGCTCAGATCTAGCTATGTTTCTGGGCAGCTTACTCAGACTACCTGTCTTGGCAGACACTGCGTTTATCATGAGGTCATAGATGTAGTCATACTTTCTACCTTCAAATATAGACTTTGCTATCCACTCCTGCTTCACCCTGGGATACACTGTTATGTATCTCTTTTCACCAGTTGGCCCGGAGCGACTAATTGGGCATCTAATAACTAAATGCTCCATATTTTGATTTGCATTATGGTCCAAGATAGCTAACATTGTTCTTGCTTTCATGCCTCCTTAGCTAAACTGCTCTAACTTTGGACAGTAATGACACAGCAATGTATGGAATACCTCCAGATTGCCAGTATGAAAAAACTTTGTAGTCTGCTTCAGATCTTTTAGAAACAATGTGTTACTTACAATCGTCTGCAGCGCACTCCCCTCCTCCCTTTAGCCATTTTTTATCAGTCCTGCGAGGGACTGGTACTTCATGTGGGCATTTCACATATTTTGTAGCACCCCCCCTAGCTATGTTGGTCAATCACATGACATGACAGGGACAACCATTTCTACATAAGTAATGCTGGATACCCCTCACACGTTGCTGTACACCACCACAAGTGATTACAGTTACTGCAACACCATGGCAGTAAATCCTCTTGTCCTGTTTGGCAGCCAGCACAATTTTTTATTAATTCTTTTGCACATGTGCAAAATGTCAAACTGATATTCTGTGTGAGTAAATTCAGTATGCATTACTGATGCTATACCTCGATGCCTATCTGTTGCTACTACCCCGATACTCACACTCTTACTAATTAAATTTCTCATGCACCTTTCAAAACCTAGCTTCTCAAGTCCCACTGATGCCACCCCTTCACAGACCTGCTCCACTGCAAAATCTAGTATGTATCCTATGTCTAAATCCATTATACTGTAGGTACAGTACTTAGCTGAAAATCCTGTACTGTCACAGCGTCCATCTCCACCTAACCTTATCACTCTCCCTTCAAGGTCCTTAAATAGCTGTTTCTGATTCTCATGCCAATGGAATTGCACAACTGGGGAAAGATATTGACTCTGTGTGTCATAGTATGTTGTCTTTCCAATGAATTCTACACCTAGGTAGGCACAAAACCTTGATATGTGTGCGTAAGTACTACTGCTGAACGGTACTGCGGCGGAACTCATTAGGTTGCCTGCCAGCATTCGACCAAGCAGTGGCTGGCTTTCCCAACTTAGAATTTCATGTCCATTAAAACAGGACACTTTCACACATACAAAAGTTCCAAGTATGGTGGTCTTCTCAATTTCAAAAGCTGGTGTCCTGCACACTGGACATATAAGTTTTATCAACAAGTTATCGAGGCATGCCTCAAAAACAATGATTTTTTTTGTCCAGCATCTACTTACTCCTCTTATAATTCCTGAATGAATCATCCGCCTCAGACTGAGACATGCTTATTGAGGATTCACCCTAGTTTGGGTCTTCCTGGTTCTCATTACTCTCAATGTTCCTCGTGTTTCACTGTTGCAGTCATCACACTTGGGTTATCCTGCCAGGGGTAGCCCTCAGTCGGAACGAATACCAGAGGCTTAGTATTTCTGCGTTGGTTGCTTTCACTCCAGGACTGACGTCAGGTCATCAGTATTATAAAATCAGGCAGCCAATGCCATTACACCAGTCTTTCTTGCAGAGGAGCCCAAAGCAGAAGCAGTTCGCACAAGTGCCAGTTGGCCGCTACCTGAGTTTTTCGTTTCCGAAATTGAAATTGAAACCTTCTAAAGCTAAGTACCCTATTGGGGATTCTTTTTTCTTACTCTAACCAATGTCAGAAAAGGTTAACAATTATCTCACCTGTGGAAAGCAAATACCATACCGATATTTCCATTCTTACTGCGTCACCTGTTTAGGCCCAGACCATGACGTCCCTCGCTGTTGGTTTTGTGCTTTGTTCAATGCCAGGACAATACTTCATCGGGCCCTAATCGTAGCTGAATACTCTCGATCTCCGTATTCCAAAATGGCTTTGGTAAAAGGTAGAATAAATACAGAGAAAGAGAGAAAAAGGTAAAGAAAAAAGACTTATTCAGAAGACAAAGTAGACAAGGACACTTCACAGCCAGTTCCAGTGAGACACTAGCCAGTTCACCGGTCTATCCTGAGACAGCCAGCCCAGCCTCGACATGAGACAGGTCGTGGACTGCTCAGCTACCACGTGTCGTTAAATGCGTTAGGTAAGGACCTCTTAGGATGGGTGGATGTCCGCTGAGCGATGAGCACCAGCAGGATGGCAGGGAACCGCTCACACTGCCAATATTTCCGACACAGTTCTTCACTTCTAATTCACTTTCTTCAGTTCTAAACAATTGTTCTTTCAAAACCTAGGCCAGGATATGAAACCACGGAAAAAAACGACCCCTAAACTCAAGGCCCCAAACTCAATCCCAACTCAATCCCAAAACTAAATGCCTGCTTAAAAATATCTTTATTTGGGGAAGCCAGTCTACCCCTTTCTAAAAAAAAGACTTGAGACAGGTTTTTATTTGACCAGGTTTCCGGAGACTCTGAGTGGTTGTTGTTGATGGAAGACATGCCAGGGTTGCTTGCTGAAATTTGATGAGGATTCAATATAAGAATCTCCATTCTCCTCCTCCCTCTTTAGTTTTTTTCTTGGAAACCCCACATACTTTGAAGAACAACATTTCATTGAATTTCAGGATTATCCACTCCAAGAAAAGAGACTCAAGGGAATTTTAGATTTACTACAGCACAGACCCTTTCAGCATGTCCCCTGTCCTAGATGTGATGTATGATGTTTCATGGGATTCTTCTGCTAATCCTAACAATCCCCTCACCTGCTCCCAGAGTCCAACAGACTTGGCTTCTTTTTAGGAGTCCCTGAAATTTCTTTTTTTTTCAAATGGACCCATCCCAGGGTCACCCCCCACATAGGAAAGGACATAAAAGGAACCAAAGCCCTTTGGACAGGATTCCCAGACTTTGGACAGCTGGGGTAAAAGTAAGCACACACCTCTGCTCTGTATGCAGAGCACTAAAATTGTAGATTAGTAAATTGTCAGTTCTGAAATACAAATACCAGCAACCTAAAACAAAAAAAAAAAAAAAACAATCTACCTTTTCAAATAAGCAGAACAGGAAAATATGCATTACAGGAGCTTAGTTATTAAGCACACCTTACCTCACAACATCCTATCAATGTTGCTTTGGCGCCCTAGCAGCATCCTGCAGGGCAGCAGTCACTTAGAAGGCATTAAGGCATAGGAACAGACCTTGCCAGACCATGTCAAACCAAAACTAAATCAAAACTACCATTGCACACCATTGCACAAGACTCATTTTGGAGGCAAGTTTTAAAAAAAAAGAAAAAAAAAAAAAAAAAATAGACAGTTACAGAACTTCTTGCACAAAGTCCAACCTCTGAGGTTCAGTAGGCATTGCCCCTCCAAGTACTGGTCCTTTCCAGCCCCCTCAAGGCCAGTTCAGACAAGATCTAGGGGAATCAGAACCCCCAGACAGCCCCAGGGAATGCAGAGATCTAAGCAATGGAGTTCCTCCACATCAAAAGCAGGGAGTGCTAAGGCACTCCCTTATGGAAAGATCTTACAATTACAACACACTGCAAACAGGATTCTGTACCTTCCCCATATACATCTAAATTAATCTTCACTAACTACAAGCATATGCAGTAGTAACAATTAAGAAATCAAAGTTCAAAGATTCTGATTTCAGAAAGCGACACAATGAATTAACAATGAACATCCCCACCCTTACCTCCCCTCCCACCTAGACTCTTAACCCAACTATACTACCGCCACTACTAGCCACAGTCAGAATTAGCTAGTTGTCTTTACATACTTTAAAATCTTGTCTGACAACTTTGTTACTAATATTATAAACAACAAGAAACTATCTTAACTTGCAACGTTTACTGTATATACTGTTGATAATCAATATCTTGTTATTGTATTAAAGCCAACAACCTGTAATGTTGTTTACTATTGCTGCAACTTTGTATCTCAATTTATCATGTACATGATGTGGAGCTTTTCTCCCCAGGCATCCGCTGAAAAAGGACCTGCGTCCAGTCGGAATTTCCTGGTAAATAAATAAATAAATAAATAACTTCACAGTTTATGGATATGACTTAATTATGTAACAAAAAAATGTATATCTTGAATGAGTCAAAAAGATTCTATCATGCAAGCCGACTCTGAATGTCTAAAAGCTGTAATGAATGAATCAGTATTGCTGCTACAGTTTAGAGGCAACCTTTCTTCACCTTACTTCCCCCCTCATTCATCAAGCATATCTGCATTTGGTGTAACTGCATTAATAAATGTGCGCAAAACTTCCAAAGACAACATAAGTACTACTTTACAACTTTCAAACTTTTACTGTATAATAACATCAGTACATTATTTTACACAGCAATAAGTATTTATTCCAGTATCATGCAAACTATAAATAGTGCACCATATGGGATTACATGTTGCTGCTGTTTTGCATGCCCCATAAAAACAGACATTTGCACAAAGCTCTTCAGGAATACATACATGCACATTTGACACACTTTATATTCTTTCTGACCCAGTTATGATCAGTAGCTGCAAATGGACTGACAAGGAACACTTGTTGCTTATTTGGATAAACAGATTTATACATATGGTACTCATAGTCTAGCAAGCATGGGGCCAAAAAGAGATGACCAGAGGGAAGTAATAAATATGGGTCCTTTCAGAAGAAAGAAACAGCCCTGCAGAATAAATGGACTCTGCCATCATTCTTTCTCAATGCCCCCCTTGGCCAAAAGATTGTCTCAGAGACTGGCATGTAAAAATTGGTTCTGGAGGGGGGTCACAGGTGATACTAGAGGTAAAACCTCTTTCTTTTCTGCCATACCAACAAAAGGATATATTTTCTTCAGGTTGAGTCTTTACTCGAGTTGTCGAACCAGTGCCTCTGAGCCGAAGTGGCACAAGGCTTAGTTTCAGAATGTTTTGGGTATCAAAGAAAGAGGTCTCTTGCAGACCAGTACCAGATCTTTCCTTCCTAGACATGTATGTCATGGTCAATTCCCAGTGCTTTCTCCTATTAACCTAGTGAACTTGGGCATCCGGAGGCTATGTACCAACTGCCTCATGTACACCGACTACCTTCCCCTCTTACCTCCGAACACTCAGACTAGCGAGAGATGCACTTGTATATCTAAATTGGAAGCCATGCACTCTCCAGCCAAGACCCGAATAGCTGGTCAAGAGGGCAAGTACAACACTTGCACCACACCACATGGAACACACAGCCCTCCAGAACACACACCAGCACTGCCTTCACAAACCACAAACCACACACCTACCTTCGTGGAGGCTCTCAATCAAAATCTACCCAAATAGCAGTGACCTCTAAGGCAGAAATGCACTCAACCTCCACAAGACAACACTAATCACGAGACACATTACTCTCCTAAACAGTGTGCCATGCGACCAAATCCCCTAAGGCAAAACAGTATGCCCAAAATGCTAGTCATAGGTGACTCAATAGTGAGGCACAGTGATGACAAATCACTAGGTTGAATAAGGAGAAAGTAACAGCCAGCTGCCTGTTAGGTGCCAGGATCTGCCACATAACACATGCACTCAGGTCCTTCAAAAACAGGTGTAAATATGACTCAGTCATTGTACATGTGGATGTGAACGACCAGAGATGTAGCTCCATGGACTACACGAAAAGAGACATGTAGGAGCTCTCAGATTATGTAGCCCAGGTGGTTTGGACCCTAGCCCTGAGCAGCATCCTACCATAACCCAGAATGTTACCACAGTACAAGCAGAAAATGATTGATTTCAAAACTTGGCTAAGTTTCTGGTGTCGTTCTAAAGGGATCCACTGTCTGTCTGCATGGGATGACATGACTGACAGAACTCGATGCTTTGCCGGAGATGGCCTGCATCTGTCACCCCTGGGCTTCCAGATACTGGCCAAGGCTATTAACACCCCTGTAGTGCCTTTTTTAGGCAGTGTTCCAAAGACCAAATGACCAACGTAACAGCTACAAACAAATGCAATGTGAGGGTCATGCTGCTCAACGCTAGAAGTCTAAATGTCAAAATGCACACGCTGGAAGCACTCCTTAAAATGGAGAACATCGACATTTGTGCTGTAACAGATACCTGGTTCAAGGCAGCAGAAAGCACTCAAGGCAAACTGAACACAGCTCTGGATAAAGTGCCCCTGGTAAGCAAAAGAGAAAATCCAATGAAGAAAATTCCAGAGGCACACCACGACAAATGGAGCTGACCTGATGAAAACCTTTTTATTCACACAAAGAGCACAGAACAATGGCCAGTAAGCACTTTCATGCTTCTCTGAACGCTTCTTCAGACTTAAAAAGTACTCCTTCTGTAGTACATCAATATAAAGGCAGGTTTAACCAACTTGCACCAATCAAAATCATCCCATTACATCGTTAATTAAATCAAAAGTCAATTAAATCATCTCTGCCTAGTAACGTTTACAATACTGAAGAATGTAATGTGTCATCACATAACAATGCATATAGAAAGCATAAGCAAATGTGTGCACGCAATAAAAACATATATACGTATATATGTATTTTATATATATATATATATATATATATATATATATATATATATATATATATATATATACACTAATAAAATGTGCATAGAAAATATATATAACAAGATACAACCATTGACATATAAAATATGGGCATTCATATAAATGTCCTACATCTAAAAGCGTGTTCATTCTAGCCATTTAACATTCATAATGTCAGTAAAATTTCATTACCATAAAAATCTGCTATTCCATATAAAGACTAGTATTCCATAAAAACTTTATACTCATGTATATATAACAACATGTATTCATAATTGTGTACCAAGGTAATAATTAGGGGTCTACCCATTAAAAGTGAATGGTGAGTAAAGGGTCTATCTTTAAGGAAGGGTTTCAGTGAAACCCTATCATTTAGGCCATGTAACCTATCTGCTTGTAACCTCAGGATCCATCTAGCTTCCTGCTTCTCAGTATGGTTCCTGACATCACCTAACCTCGCTGTTTTGTATATTAATTCCATCACCGTCAACCAAAACTTGTGTGTTGTATCTGTATGCATTACATGTCTTGCAAGAGCATTACTCTCATCTTCTCTACTGATGGCATAAATGTGTTCCCTCACACACTCTCTCAGCGTTCTATTGGTTTTGCCAACATAGAAGCTACTGCATTTCTGACATACAGCTAGATACACGAGATCCCCTGTCTTATAGTCTGCATATATCTTAAAAGAAAATACATGGCCTGTGTCAGGGTGAACAAATTCCTTGCTCCCAGACATGAAACTGCAGTGGTTGCATGACCTACATGGAAACGTCCCTACACTGACAGATCTGGTCCTATCCCTTCCAGTCTTCTCATAGCACAATATCCTTTTCAATGACTGAGTATTCCTGTATGTAAGATTCGGTGTATTCCCTGCTGCTTCTCTGAATTTACTGTCCAAAGTAAGTATGTGCCAATTATTATGAATGATCTCCTTAATCTTTCTACTGTTGTCTGTGTAGGGTATCACTATCCTATTGATATTACCAGTACCTCTGGCTCCATTAGTCTCTGTACATAATCTCTCTCTATTCCTCTTAATGTATGGTTTACCTGTGGTGTCCCTTCTGGTCACAGTCCCATCATGAATATCATCAGTTTCACAGCTATGGTTCCCGCTCTCCTTAAATTAATTCTCTAAACTGTTTAACCTGAGCTGTAACACAGAATCTTCACTGGTGAGCCTGGAGGCCCTTAGGGCCTGACCTTTAACTATATTTTGGTAGATGTGTGGAGGGTGCATGCTTGTGCGATGTAACAATGCATTCTTTCTACAAGTCTTCTTAAACATCTCTGTCTTTATCCCTTCTTCTTGTTTACATACTAACACGTCTAGAAATTCTGTCTCTTTCTTGGACTGATTCCCTGTAAAAGAGAGAAAAGTGGTAGTGCCATTTATATTCCTAATGAAACTTTTTAAACAATCCTCATCACCCCTCCAAACCAAAAAAAAACATCATCTACAAAGGATTTATAGTATTTTATCTGAGTGTATACTGTGTATTCTGCATCACATAGGTATCCTCCCAATACGCCATTATCAAATTGACATAAGAATTGGCGCATGGAGTCCCCATCGCTACACCTTTCAATTGTAGAAAATAGTTGTCATCATATGTAAAAAAAATGTTTTTCAAGATAACATCCATGAGCATTGCACATCTAATGATAAAATCTCTTGGCATATTTTTCTCTATCCGGAACAACCCCATATATTCAACACCTGTTCCATTTGGTATACTAGTAAAAATGAGGTGACATCTAAAGTAACTAACACATCTGAGGATATATCACCTCCTGTTGTCACATACTCTGTCAGAGTTTCCAGGAAATGCTGAGTATCTCTAATCACTGTTGCTGTTGCATCGACTACCTGTCTTAATTGCTTCTCAACATATATAGATACAGACTCTGTTAGCCATCCTTTACTCGAGACAGTGGGTCTCATAGCAGGATTTAGCAAGCATTTGTGTACCTTAGGAAGTCCCCCTTATAACTGGAATCACAGGTTTCTCGATCAAAAAAATACGTATACATCTCAAAATCTATAACATTACATAAACATATCATGTAATGTGCTATGTACATCTTTTATAATCCTATCTAACTGTACAGCATTCAAATTCTGATAGGTTCCTTGCTCTCCCAATAAATCACTCATTTTACTTGCATAAACATTTCTATCCATTAGAACAATATCAGCAGGTTATTTATTATCGGCAGGTCTAATAACAATTCCTTCATTGTCTTGAAGAGTCTTGAGTGCTTCTCTTTCCCTGACATTCAAATTGTAAAAACATCTTTCCTATCAGCTCTACCTCTCTCCAAGAAGTTCAGTAAATCCCTTTCACAAGCTTTCTCAAACACCTCTAATAAGGGATGTAAGTGGGGTGTAAAAATGGATGGTTTTCTAAAACATGTAGTTACATTACTCACATTATCACCATATAACATGTTTAAGCTAACTTTCCTCGTGAATAATTTAATGTCCAACATTAATTCAGTACAATCAATGCTCTTGGCTGGGATAAACGAAAGTCCTTTATTTAAAACTTCCCTTTCTGTTTCATTTAGAACATAACTGGAAAGATTGATCACTAAGTCCGACTCACCGGTCGCAATATCTTTTGCTGGAACTCCACCCTCTTTTCCGATGATGTGCGTTTCCTCATCCTCGATTGAGGACTCCATGTTTACTTCTGAAACGCTCGGAAGGGCAATGGAAAAGGACAAAATGGAGTCGTAACATCTGACGTTGTCGCCATCTCCTGTATCAGTTTCTCCTTCCTGCGAACATCTTGGACAATGGAAATGTCTCTATTTTCACCTCGTGAGACTTCTCCTGTACTTTCTGTAGACCCAAAAGCACGTCTGTTCACATCAGTGCTCTCCTCTCTCTCACTGACATTGGGTATATCAGCTGACATAGTAGGAAGTGAGCTTGTCGCTCGTGATTGGTTGATGTTTGTGGGTTGGCCGTAATCTCTGCCTCTCATTGGTTCCCATGGCCACGAGAAGACATTCCCATTTTGGAAGTCCAAAAAGTCTCTCTCGAGTTTCTTCTTTTTTGCCTGCATTAATTTGTGATGGCCAGCATCTGTCACCCCTGGGCTTCTGGATACTGGCCAAGACTCTTAACACCCCTGTAGTGCCTTTTTTAGGCAGTGTTCCAAAGAACAAATTACCACTGTAACAGCTACAAACAAATGCAATCTGGGGGTCATGCTGCTCAGTGCTAGAAGTCTAAATCTCAAAATGCACTCACTTGAAGCACTCCTTAAAATGGAGAACATCAACATTTGTGCTGTAACAGAGACCTGGTTCAAGGCAGCAGAAAGCACCCCTGCACAACCAGGCAGTAACTCATTCCACACATTTCGGACACAGAGCTTGGACCGAAACTCCAAAGGCGGTGGTGTCACCATAGTCATAATGGATGTGCACACCTCCCCACTGTTAGCCCAACATAACGCATCAGAGATACTAGGGTGCAGCTAACATTGGGTAAGACCATGATTAAGGTCTTAGCCTGCTATAGGTCCCCAGCCATGTCCCAAGACTCACACTCCACGTTCCTAAGCACCCATGGAACCCATGGAGAATATTGGGGTCCAACCTAACGCTCTCACACTGGGCGACTGCAACTACCCCTCATGTACCAATACACTTGCCCTACATTTATCGGAATTCATTAATTCCATTGCCCTGGACAAGCTCGTTCTTACCCCCACTAGAGGTAGCAACATCCTTGATCTGGTCATTATCAACATGGGCGCAAGATCTACCTGGTTAGATCCGACCACAAACTAATCACCTTCGATATCCACATTCCTCCCACCCCCCCCAAAGATAACCACCATTAAAAACTTTTCCAACCGTAACTTTGGACTTCCAAAAACAGAGGTGGCTAAATTCATGGCTCCCATGCAAATGGAGAATAGCTGCATGACTGCCGAATCATACACCAAGGGACTGTATGGACACATACAGAAAGGCATGGATCTCGCCGTAGCCAATAGAACAAAGACACTCTCTCCAAACAAAGGAAGCCAATAGGGTGGTCCCCTGCCATAAACAAACTCTACAACAGAAGGAGGAAACTGATGCGGAATAAGGTAAAGTCCCAAGAAAGGAAAAATTCCCTTAGCAGCCTCAACAAAAAGTTGTGAACGCTCATCAAATCCTCTAAAGCTAGGTATGAAAAAAAGAATAGCAGCAGATAGTAAAAATAACCACAAGGCCTTCTGTAGTTATGTAAAGAATCTCCACGGCAATACCCAGACTTGCTGTGAGCTACTGCATAATGTTACCTCCTATACCGAGTCAACAGATATTGCCAATGTACTGGAGGACAGAGTCAGTGCCAGCTTTACCCCCCCCCCAAAGGATCTATCACATTAACAGGAGATTGCCAGGCACCCAGTATTACTGCTGCACGGATTAAACAGCACTATCCAATGCCAAGAATGTAGCTTCTCTGGGACCTGATAATATCCCAGGCTGTGTTATACATGAACTAAAGAGTGAACTGGCACCTCACCTGCGTGCCCTGTTCATTCACAGCCTTACCTCAGGCTTTGTCCCTACTGAATGGTGCACTGCTACAATCATCCCTCTCCACAAAGGATGAGCGACTACAGACTCTGGGAACTATCGCCCCATTAACCTGATGAGTCTGATATGCAAAGCTATGGAAAACATCATCATGGACCTAATAAACACGGATATAGGAAATCTCCAAACTCTGGATCCCACACAGTTTGGTTTTGTGAAGGGTAGATCATGCCTGGTCAACTTAGTCGCTTGATTGACTTCTTTGAGTCAGTCTCTGGAGCTGTGGATGAAGAGAAGGTGGTTCATTCAGCCTACCTTGATCTGGCCAAGGCCTTTGATACCTTTCCTCACTCACGAATTATAGAAAAACTCTGTAAGCTAGGCATCAACCCCGATATCACTAGTTGGATTTTTTGAGTCTGTCTGTATATGACAAATGTTTAAGGCCTAGGATCCTCTTTGTGAGGTACTTTTACAGCCTCTCCAGTTGCTGCAAGTGTCTAGTGAGGTACATGCCAAATGGGTCATTGTATCTGATGATTGGCCTAACGAGGGAGACCATGTCCTCTTTCTTCCTGGATGCAAAACCCTTATTAATGACATGTGCCACATAGAAGGACTTTCTGGCCACAGTGGCAATGCAGTGGTCAAAAGAGGTTTCTGTCAATCTGTATTCCCAGAGCTCTTATAACGCCTTCTATGTTCAGTGGACTACCATCATTGTGGTAATTCATGTGAACTGTTTTTTTCCCAAAGGGGATGACGACACATTTTTTGCTGTGTAGCTTAAGGATATGGTTCTGACAGCAGTCATTGGTCTTGGTGAGGCCTTTCTGTAGGGTGTCAACATCACCTGGGGAGTTAATAAAAGCTCCCAACTTGCAACTGTCTGTGAACTTTGTCAGCCAGAGTGCCTTCGTGTTGGCCTGGACTTCACAGAAGTAGATACCAAACAGGAGAGGACCCAGGACAGAACCCTGTGGGACTCTACTCGTGACTGATTTGCAGTCTCACTTGGAGTCAGCTACGTTCACATTGTGGGTTCTATCTGTGAGCCAGTTTGCAACACACCTAGTGATATCGGGGTTGATGCCTAGCTTACAGAGTTTTTCTATGACATCTCTGGTCTGTCTTATATTGCTTACTTAGAGGTGATGTCTGACTTACGAAGCCCAGTCTAACCCAGCCCTGTTAGAAATGCTACAGCTGAAGAAATCCCAATCACTCCACACCACACGCTCCAGAGACCGCAACCCCATTATCACAATCGACACAACGTGCTTGAGGGACAGGTTCATAACCCAGAGACTTCCCATGCTATGGAACAGACTTCCCATACATGTCAAACAGAGCGCCTGACTGGCCCTGTTCAGTAGAAATCTTGATGAGTGGATGGGGAATAGAAAGTTCACCCCAGGGATCACTTCAGTGGCTCAACTCAGAGACACTGGGAACTAAGGTCAGATGGCACATTGCCAGGGTAATCCTATGGAAAAAGACAAACAAAATTCAAATAACTTCTTGAAACCACAAATTATGGCAAACAACAGTAGGAACAATCCGTTTATTATTAATCCAAAATCGTTAATAAGCTGAAGCACTTTTCGTCCGGGAAATACACGAACTTCATCTGATGAAGTTCGTGTATTTCCCGGACGAAAAGCACTTCAGCTTATTAACAATTTTGGATTAATAATAAATGGATTGTTCCTACTGTCGTTTGCCATAATTAAGGGTAATCCTATGGGCTAGGCTTGAAACTGCTCCAGGGCTTTAGCTTAGTACACAACTATGAAATAATGTACACCCCGTACATAGAAATGGCAGTATTTGTTTGCTTCTAGGTAGATGCCACCATATTATAAGTGAGCATCAAGCAGTTTGTTTTAAGAGTTGTTCAACCCAGGGGGTTAACCATTCTCTTCCACAGAGTTAACCTTTCTCTCCCACACAGCAATAACAATCGTTTTGAATTTGATAACACTAGTTGTAGGGTCGGTGCTTTAAGGCTTTTATTGCAGGTGTTTAAACCTATTTCAGCTACATATTTAGTTAGGTTGCAGTTTGTCCGACTAAGATAAAAAATGGAGTACCAAATGTAAATACTACTTTCAAAGTAAACAAAAATGACCTATTACACAAGTGATGGCTAGATTTTCAGATGCAGACATAGAAACAGGCCAAGACTAAAGGAATCAAATGCCAGAATGACAGCACTACTTATATTTTTAAAGGTAGTGACAATGACAGTGACAGATTGAATGCCATGCTACAAACAGTAGTCAAACAACAGCATTTTTTTAAATTCACAGTGGTCATGTCCTCTACGTATTGTAAAGTATGGTATGATTTGGTGAAAACATCAGTGCTTTACAGCTTAACGAAGACACTTTGGAATAAGATCCCCAGAAATGCAATTGCACTTACAATTATGAAATTTCTTTACTACTGACACTTATATGCTACTCATTGTGATCAGGGAACTGCATTGGAGTCTTAAATCTGAAATAACATCCTACATTACCCGTAAGGTCTCAGCTTCTAGTGTTCAGCAGAGCGGAAACCTTTACTAAATATATTTTGGCAAACATTAGATAACGTACAGCTATTTTCTTGTTATTGTACATAATGATTCCTTGGTAAACTATCCTACACTATGACAAAAAATAGTCATTGCTAGATACTGTACAGTGCACCGAAACAAAGCACTAACCACTTAGAAGAGGTGATGGTTTTACTTTCAGAATAAGCATACCTTTAAGTTGTACCTCATTATGAGGAATAGCTTCTCATTGTGAGTTTTACAGATTCAATGTTCCACCTTGCTCCACATTGAGATGATGTGTCACTCTAAATTGTTAAAGTATTTTTAACAAATTCTCATGAATGGCGCAGTGGTGCAGCGGTAACATTGTTGCCTCACAGCAGGAGGTTTTCCGGTTTCATTCCTTGCTAGGGTGCCATCTGTGTGGAGTCTGTATGTCCTCCCTGCATTCGTGTGGGTTTTCTCTGGGTGCTCCGGTTTCCTCCCGCATTACAAAGGCATGCATCTGGAGCATTTTTCCCCGGGCCTCCGCTGAAAATTGGCTTTGTTCCAAGTTGAACTTTCCCAGTTAACAAATAATGAATAAATAAATAAATGAACATGTTACATCACAGAAATGTATCAACTTTTTGTAAGCAGGAAGTAACACATTTCAAACCTGACAGCTTCTCCTAGCAAAGGTTTTTAGCAAATACATTCCGATAATTGTCTGTTTAATCCCTATTATGAGAAGTGGTGCTTCACAATATAAAAAATATATATATATTAAAGCTTGAGAGCTGTTGCAGTGAGAGAGAACAAAAAGTAGACAGACAAATGCAGTGGACAAAGCATAACTTAACAGCTACATTTATAGCCATAGGGAAATTAGCAGTGCTGAACCTTTCATTCATAAATTGAAAATTTCAGGGGAAATGAAGAAAAAGCATAGTGTGTAGTTTCTAATGTTAAAGTATAAGCATAGGAGTCTTAGCATCCTTGTATCTAGCAGATAATGAATACAGCACATAAGTACTAAAAGCAGTTCACACGTGTGCCCCAGTGTTAGTTCTACTCACCAACAGCATGGACGGTCTCAGGGTGAAACAAACATCTTGGGAATTGTCTTACTACATGGAAAAGGTTTAAAAAGACTTTTAAAAATGGGAATTGTGTTGAGTGGTGTGGTGCGAAAAGAAAAAAAACTGTAATATAGTAAACCTCCCACAGGACTCGTGCATCCCACTATTTTAGTTTTCTCAGAATGACTAAGGTCTCTATCCACTGCAGTTGAAGTTCTGACTGCTGGTAGTACCTGGGAGCTTTGTTGTGCAAGAATAAAGTATCACATTAAAAAAAAAAAACTTGTGAGATTTACAGCTGAAATTTGGTGTTAATCACACCTCCCTTTTTTACAGCAAGCCAAACTAGAAAGCAAACGGGTATTATGTAGAGGAAAAAAGGATTAAGCAGAGCTGTTACTGGTCTGTGCCTCATGGTTGGGGATCGTTTATGGAAAGTAGCACTGCACATTTACCTTTTAGGTTCATAGGTTCATAGGTTTATACTTGGCTATCTGCCCTAAGGCATTTATAAGCCTAGCCCAAATTTTTGTGGCTTACGCCACCCCTTATATGAAAAAATACTGTGCCCATTAGTTTGTTGTGCCTCTGTCCAGCAGTGACACAGAGATGATTCCCGGGATAAACCTACGATCTCCCATCCACAGGTCAAGATTTCTCTTGAACAGAGCCAGCGAGGTGCTCTGCCTGACATGGATCGGGATTTTATTCCACAGCATAGGGAGTCTCTGAGTGATAAATCTATCCCTCCAGCACGTCCTATTTATATCCGTGCTAAGGTTTAAGTCGCTTGCTCTAGTGGTTTTGGTGTATATGGATTTTTTGAGGTGGAGCATGTCCATTAATTCCAGGTTGGACATGGCCTTGTGTGTCAGGCACATGTCACCTCTGAGCAGATGGTATGCAACTGAATAGAGCTGGAGTTTCTTCAATCTGGCAGCATATGACAGATTTTGGAGTCCCTTTATCCTTTTGGTGAGGAACTTTTGGGGTCTCTCCAATTGCTGCAGATGTCGGGTGAGATACATCCCGAATGGGGCATTGTACTCGATCATTGGTCTGATAAGTGAAGAGTACAGGGGAACAATGACCTCACTAGATCTGGATGTGAATCCCTTCATGATCAGGTGGGCAATGTAGAAGGTCTTTCTAACCACTTTAGCAACGTGAGTGTCAAAAGAAAGGCCACTGTCAACCTGGGTCCCCAGGTCCCTGATAACCTCTTCTGTGCTTAGTGGATTGCCACCTATATGGTAGCTTGGGGTTACCTTGTTTTTCCCAAAGGGTATGACTATACATTTTGGCGTTTAACTTCAGGCCATGGCTCTGGCACCAGCTATCTGTTTCCGTGAGTCCCTTCTGAAGGATATCCGTGTCCGATGCACTTTCCACTATGGCACCCAGTTTGCAGTCGTCTGCAAACTTTGTCAGCCAAAGTCCTCCCATGTTGGCCTGTACTTCTGAGAAGTAGATGCCGAACAATAGGGGCCAAGGACCGAGCCCTGTGGGACACCACTTGTGACCGGCTTGGAGTCTGACATAGCGCCAGCAACTCTAACCCTGTGGGTTCTGTCCTTAAGCCAGTTTGCAACCCATCTTGTGACATATGGGTTTACATTTAAGCGGGTAAGTTTTTCTACAATACCCGAGTGGGGTATTGTGTCGAAGGCCTTTGCAAGGTCAAGGTAGGCTGTATGGACTGCCTTTCCCTCATCAATGGCCTTGGTGACTGTTTCGAAGAAGTCGACCAAGTTCAAAAGGCATGATCTGCCCTTGACAAAGCCAAACTGGGTTGGGTCCAATGTCTGCAAGTCCCCTATATCTTTGTTTATGAGCTCCATTATGATCCTCTCCATAGCTTTGCAGACTAGACTTGTTAAGCTTATGGGCGGTAATTACCAGGGTCCGTAGAGGCACCGCCTTTGTGGAGTGGGACCACAGTTGCCATACGCCACTCCTTGGGCACGTATCCTGTGGTAAGGCTGAGATTAAACAGCTGCCTTATGTGCGGGTTTAATTCCTCATTTAGCTCGTGTAGCACACAGCCGGGGACACCATCCGGTCCCATTGATGCTGTGTTTTTAGCTTTAGAGAGAGCAGCTTTCACCTGCACATTTGAGATGTCTGGGAGGCTACACTCTGCTGGGATAGTTATCTCTCCTTTAGGGGGGGAGAGGGGAGAAGTTTGCACTGAACCTGTCTGCCAGTATGTTGGCAATGTCTGTGGGTTCAGTGATTTTGTATCATTTTGGACTAATTCTGAGCATATCTGGGAGTTTCCACCCAGGTTCCTAACATAGCTGAAAAAGGCCTTATGATTGTCCTTTGAATCCATGGCAATTTTTCTCTCAAAATTGGCCTTAGTTGATTTATGAGTGCTCGTATTTTTTTACTAATAATGATCAGGGGTGACTTCCCTTTTATGGATTTTGTTCTATCATGTAATAGCTTTCTCCTCTTATTGTAAAGTTTGTTAATGGCTGGGGTTCACCAGACTGGACGTTTGCCCTTTGTGGAAAGAGTCTTGGTTTTATTTGGGATTGCCTGATCCATGCAGTCCTGGAGGTGTTCATAGAAGGCATTTGTAAGGGCTTCCGCAGCTTGGGTTGTGGTTTCCACTGTCTCAGGGGCCTTGAAGGATACCACACCAGTCTTGAGTAGTGTGAAGTTTGCTTTAGAGAAGTTCTTCACTGTGGTCTTTTTTGTACACAATGGTAGGGCTAGCGAGTAACGATTGGGGAGCACCTCGTGACTACTGCCACATTGCTCACCTTATTATAAGCAGGACTCATTCCTCCCTCTATTTTAGATTTAATCAGAATGACTTATGTCTCCAAACAAAAATAATAAATAAAATGGGCAGATTTAGACATTGTGTGTTACTCCCGCACTCCCATTTTGCAGCAAATAGGGATTTAAAATTTTAAAAAATGGTTCTATCTCTCAGTGCGGATGTTAGTAAAGGATTATGCAGACCCGTTAACGGTCTGTGCCTCATAGTTAGGGAGTGCTCAGGTCATGGGTAGTAGCACAGCAAATTTAGTTTTTTTACACACTTGTAGGGCTAGCGAGTAATGATTGAGGACACTGAGCACATAAAGCAATAGAAACATATGCCCTTACTTCGGTAACTTTTGACCCAGGGAACTGTGAGATGCTGCTGCTGCCAGTGATACGAACAATCACACACACAGACACCCACACAAACTGTCTCTTTTGTGTTCACACACACACACACACACACACACACACACACACACACACACACACACACACACACATCATTCACTCAGACACACAGACAGCTGCATATTCAGTAAGATTTAGGTAATGTGAATTTTAGCAGATTAGAAACAGATGAACAAGACAGCAACAGTACTATTTTCCGGCATAAATTTGGGGCATCATTTTATATGCAGGAGACAATAACAGAATAAACTTATCAAGCAGTAGTAACCGATTTCTGTATCCAGGAACTTTGCTTGCAGCTTCACCGAAAGGATTACTCATTGCAGTGAAGTTTTTAATCCGGAAGGAAACAGTGGACATAATAGAGTTCCACAACAAGTATTGCAACACTTTACAGTTTATGATAATGGGCTAGCCTAGAAAATGTCTATGTCACAGTGTGGGAGGATTTACAAGAGAGGGAACTACTGATTTGACTGGGTCGAAGGTATGTCAGGAAGGTGAAGACAATTAGCAACTGAAAGGATGCAGTACTACAGAATGGGGGATGGGCTTTCCTGCCCAGTGCTACAGAAAGGCAGAAATGTAGAAGTAAGAAATGTATTTGTGCATTTTTGTTACTATACATGGCTGGGATGAGTTTACAGGGATAGAAGACGACTCACAGTTAAGATATATTTTGTTTAAGCCTGGAGTTTTCCTTTAATAAATATAGCAGTTTAGTCGACTATCACTGATAACAGATTAAGTGCCAAAGAATATACTTATAGGCTTCCTGTATCCAGATGTCTTTTGAATCAGTCCCAGTTAGGCCACAAACAGCAACTACACACTGATACTGTCTCACAGTATTGTAACTCCTTATACAGTAGTATAAAGTAAAACTTAAGAGCCTCAGGGAATCAGATAACACAAAAGGCTGTGCCCCACACCTTGGAAGGCTGACTTCAAAAGAAGGTAGACAACCCCCGCTATGAAACCAGCTGAACAGGATGTAGACAGAGACCAGAAGTATCAAGTAATTAATAACAGCATTACAGTTTTGTTAACTATCAGTAAAACAGAAAACAAAATGCAGACAGCAAAACAAGCAGTCTCAAGCAAATTCATAAATGCAGGCAGTTTTGTTAACTAAAACAAAATTCAGACACCAAGTCAAGCAATCTCAAGCAAATTAATAAATGTAGCAGTTTACTTGACTATCACTGGTAACAGATTAAGTGCCAAAAAATATACTTATAGACTTTCTGTATCCAGTTGTATGTTGATTTAGTCACAGTTCGGCCACAAAGAGCAACTAGATGACACTATTATTCCCTGTTGTATCAAAAACTGAATTACAGGTTTGATTTCCTGCTCTGCTTCTGGTTTCAGTGGATAATGTGGAATTCTAGGTAGGGGTTTTGATGTGTTCAGTTTCATTCTTTTTGGTTCTGCAAATTTTAATATACCTACTTCATTAGCGTGCTTACCCCATAAGTTATGTGGTACCTGCTGTAGCATTTTGTTGGTCATATGTATGCTTTCGAGAGGCTGTTGCTCAGCTTCTGCTAATACTTCCCCCTCTGATTCTGTTGGACCATCCAGATACACCCCTTCTGGTGTATAGTAAATAGTAGAACCCAGCTTGTACAACAGATCTCATCTTAGCAGATTCACAGTAGTACTCAAAAGAAAAGAATGCCTTTGTTCCATCGGACTTAAAGAAATAAGTATAGGTTCTGAGACAGGATATGTAACAGTAGCATTTGTTACTCCAGCTGCTTGTACGTTATGCTTTGATATTGGTATTTGACTGTCTGAAGTAACTTTCAATACAGACCTAGTGGCTGCAGTGTCTGCCAGGAATGGAATTTCCTTTTCATTTATTTCCACTTTAACATAGGGTGCTTTTTGATCTATTGGCAGCAAAGAGGCAAGATATCTTTCTGTCTCATTAGCCTGGCATAGTACAGTGATTCCTGACCCCTTTCAGTGTGAGGAGTTGGTGGAGGAAAAGCAGCATTGTTATAATTTGGTTGCCATTCAATCCAGGTATCTTGGACTCTGCATTCACTTGTGTGGGCATTCTCCTCTCCAGTGTGCTGCTTGTCCTCAGTTGAAACAAGATCCATCTGATGAGGCAGGAGGGGCAGTACTGCCTCGTTGTTGCCAACCAGCTGCACTTTGCTCTTTTTGGCCAGTACTCTTACTAAATCCCATAGCAATTCCTCTCCCCCTACCTCTGCCCTGCCCCTTGGGGCTTCTAGCTGCCTGATTTGCTAAGTTAACAGCTTGTTCTCAGTATCCTTTTTTCCATTTTTCCTGATACTCAGTACAGTGCTTTGCAACACTTAATAAAGACTCTAGTCCTTTCCCAGCCAGTCTATGAGCACTTGCTTTATTTGATTTTGTACAAGGGCTTGCAGTCCCTGCACAAAAACTGCCGCAATAGCTGGTTTAGCTTGTTCTTTTGGATCTGGTATCCCTGAATGTCTAGCAAACACTGTTTTAAGATGACTTGGATAATTTGCAGGAGTTTTCCCTTTATTTTGTTTACATGCCTGTATCTTAGACCAGTCAGTTCTAACTTGACATACATCTGTAATTCTGTTTAACAATGCTGTCCTTTTTATCTATTAATACATTTCCTGTAAGAGTAAAATCCGCTATTTCAGCTTTCTCCAGTAACTTCTTTATTACTTCATCCGAAGTAACTACTTTGAGAAGCCGATTTAAATCTGTCAAAGTAGAATTGTAACATTCTATTATAGTTTTTAATTCCTTCCTAAACTTTAATGGCTCTTCTCTAATATTTGGAACAGCAGGGATCCAAGGACGATGAACAAGTTCTCTATTATTAGCCCCCAGAATTTCCCTGAAAGGTGCCAAAAGATCTTCTTCAGAGGCCACAACTTCTTGTTCTACCCTGTCATGTGAGTGTGTGTAATGAGCTACAGGAGTGTCAAATACTAATGCCCCTGTTGGGGAAGTAGAAACTGTCTGAGAAGGATAGGAAGAAGACCCTCCCCAACTGCAGATGCCTGTTCAGAAGATGAAGATTAAACAGGGGAACTAGTCTGAGATGTAACAGTATCATGCTAACTTGGTATCCAGCAGACAGTTGACCAAAATGTATGGGTCTGGGAAACAGCAGTATCTTGTACAGGAGGTACCCACACCAATGCATATAGGGGTAGGGGTGCAGTAGCTGCTGGTGGATTATCATCCTCTTCAGAAGTTTCTGCCTTGTGGCTATCCTCAGTTTGTTCCAAACCTGCTATGACAGGATAAAGGAATCCCTTTTTACTGGTCTGTACTGCCTTCTTAACCTACTTTAATTGTTGCAGCAGTTTTCTGTTAGCATCCTGTAGCCCCCTTAATGCTTACTCCCTTTCCCTTGTATGCACTTCAGTTTAGCAAGAATAAAATGCTGCCATTTGTTTCCCATTTACTTTGTTTTTCTTTTCTTCCAAAATACCTTTCAATTTCATTAATTTGTCCCTATCATAAGTTTCATTTAATGGAAACACCCCACCAGAGCAATTCTTAGTAAGCTGAAACCACTAATGGAAATACTTACAACTTTCTTTACCATAATTATGATACATAAAATGTGCGGGTGTTCTGTTTTCAGGGAATTGATCTTGCTTACTTATCTTTGTTCCCATTTTTTGTGTATTTCTTTCTTTATTTTTATTTTTTTAAGACTTACCAAATAGATTCTGGATCTTGGCAATTCAGAGGAAAGAAAATAGCTATATCAATCCACACACAATTCAGGGAGGGAAGGGTAGGAATTCTGTTGTTGTGCAATGAGGAGAGGTTTTGATCAGCCTTTTTCCACAGCACCCCCTTGCTTTCATCTCATCATGAGCTCAAATGTTACATCTCCATCATTGTGATTGGGTAATGGAGCAGATAAGTGATGTATCCGGAACTGACCACTCTTTCGGACCCTGTGAGGGTGCTTTCATACAGTCACGGCTGGACCTGATTTAACAACACACACACCCCTATGTCCCAGCATGCTGTTGGCTCATGAATTTTGAATTAACTCTGCACAAACACACCTACGTCCCAACATGGTGTAGGCTCATGAATTTGAATTAACTCTGCACACACACCCATGTCCCAATATGCTGTAGACTTATGAATTTGAATTAACTCTGCACACACACCTAGATCCCAACATGCTGTAGGCTTATGAATTTGAATTACCTTTATACACATATCTATGTTCCAACATGCTGTAGGCTTATGAATTTGAATTAATTTTACTTTTAACCGTATCTCTTTCTCTCACTCTCTTCAGTCATACATTATACAACAAGAAAGACATCGGTCATGCATTAAAGCAACACAAAGCAATAGTCATGCCCCTTACCTTTTGTCCTGATGGTACCGCACTAGAAACAAGGTGCCTCCTTGTGTTAAATTCCCTTTTGTTATATGCACATACAGATTACTAAACTTTTCTTATTTCCTGTGGGGACCTCCCACAAATTATTTTAATTGTATATGCTAACCGTATTCGTGGCATTGCACAAGGTAGCAAACACCATGTACATAACAAGCAACTCAGTCATTCAACAAAAACAGTAAACATCATATACTTAAAGGTAAAGTCAATCATTCAATAAATTAATACATATCATGCATTTAATAAGCAAATTTACTTATTTAACAATACAATAAACACATTTTCACTATTACTTTTAACTGCAGTTTTCTAAAGAGAGAGGAAAGAAAGGAAAAAAAATCGCTGGTCGGCAAAAAAACAAACAAACAAAAAAAACAAACACAAAATAAAGTGTATCTGACTTGCACTGTATTTTTGATAAGGAACTGAAATTCACCTATAGGAGGGGTACTAACATTAAGAATATTTTGGAGAGAGGTACAACTGAAAAATTGTTTGGGAAAGCTACTAGGAAAAAAGTAGGTTTATTTAAATGTGGAAGTTGCAGTTATTGTAAACATCTTAATGTTGGACAAACATTAGACTTACCTATTAGACAAAGGACATTAACTCTAGGAACATATGTTAACTGTAACACCAAGGGTATAATATATTTAGCTACCTGTACAAAGTGTGATTCATTTTACATAGGGAAGAGTAAGAGAATGTTAAAGCAAAGAATCTATGAACATTTATATGACATCAGGACCAAAAAAGAAAACAATGCATTATACAAGCATACCATTACATGTAAACTAGCTACATTTAGATTTTTTGTGTTAGAATGTGTGCCGGTTGACCCTAGAGGGGAGAATTGGGAAACACTGGTGGAATACAGAGAACTCTTTTGGCAAATTGTTTTAGAAGCAAATAGAAAACTAGGTCTCAATAACATGATTTCACTCAAGCCAGTTTTAAAATTGAGATCTGCTAAATTATAGGATTTTTATATTATTTTAACAAATATTGTCATTACAAAAAAATTTTTTAGAACATAATGTCATAGTTTTATTTAAGGTTCATTTTTATATATTTAAATTTATATTCACAAGCATTCAAGTTTTGTATATGTGGTTTATTATAGGGTATGAATTTTATGGTGGTTTTAGGAAGTATAATCTGTGTGTGTATATATATATATATGTGTATGTGCTTTTAACTAACTCTAATTAATCAATTTGTTTGTCATTGGCTACCATTAATTAGTTAATGTATTTAAGATGAGTGCACCAAGAATGTTGGTATCTGATGAAGTCAAGGACGAAAACATGTTGTGAAGTTTCAGCGTTAGTGAATTAAACTGTTCGTGTCACTTTTCCTGGATTCTGGTGCTTTTTTTGTGATTACAAAATAAAGTGGAGGCTGTGCCTCCAAAACCCCCTACTTAAATATACCAACTCCGAGATCACACCACAGTAGAGGAAAGAGCAAAGTCCGAAAATGGCCCAGTGATTTTTTTTCCCTAGGGAAAAAAATCACTGTTCCGTGTCTTCGGTATTTGGCCTTTTCAACATTAGGCTGTCGATAATGCAACATTCGAAATTTTGAACGCTCGTGTAAATAACAGGGACACGTTTGCACACCTTGAATAGTTAAATATCTGAATCTGACTATTCCATACTAAACAGTGTGGAATTCACAGAAGAACTTTCTGTGCTGGGCCCTTATAATTCATTCCACACTGCTCTGCAGCAATACCAAAATTTAGATCCTAGTCATGGCACCAAAATGTTATAGTGCAGTTAAAAATATACATAAATAAAGATTTACCTGTTAGTCTTGACTCAAGAATAACTCTTCAGGATGTGCAAATCATTTTTCCCTTTTTTTACAGTCAGATAAATCACAGTACTGGGAGACTACCTTCACACAGTTTTCAAATCGGTCTCACCAACCAACAAAAACATACAATTTTTATATATTTTTCTATCAATAACATGCATGCAAAATTCTGATGTTTAATATTAGTTAACAAATAGGGTCTCTGTTGACCCTCTTGCTTCTCAGTGCTGCACATGAACACTTAACAAAAATATTTTTAGTAACAATAATGTTTTTAAAGCACAAGCCACCTGGCCTGGCAACCTGTCTTGTTTTTCGACCTTGTACCTTTTTGTAGCAGACTCCCCATCCCAGTCTGGGAAGGTCAGAGCTCACATAAAACAAAATCTCTTTCACATTATGTTCTTTCCTCCCTTCAGGAACCAGACTTTGTTGATCATAGTAACATCCCTTAACCCCTTTAGCACTTTTTTTACCTTCAGTCATCTGTTAAAACACGTATAACTTGATATTAGATTGCAGTTGTGAAACAATTAAAAACTGCAATAAGTATCTGTGGCTTGCATAACTGTGCGTCTACACTACATATTATTTTTAACACAAACAAAAAATAAATATTTTAACTCATTTGTGAGGAAACTGTAAGTTAATATGCATTTTGTGAAGAATATGCATGAGAAATACATTTATTTTTCTAACACTCTTTTGACTGTCCACTGCACTAAGAGAAAAAAAGTGAGACAAAGTGCCTAGTTCCAATTGTAGTTCATTGCAGACTACAGGGTATCCACATTTTTTCATATTTAGGCAACTTGCTTATTCTTGCAGAGTCTGTTTCAAGGTGTTAGGAATCTCTTACTTGGGTGAAATATCTGTTATCATAGGAGATTACTAGGCTAACGACCCCAGGGCCCTTAGAAGCCTAGTCACATTCAACCTGTGTTCCCAAGGGTGTCTGGTTCAATCAGACACTAAAATCAGCACCTATTGCCCCTGTCCAACAGGGACACTGGTGGAACCCTGAGGTGAATTTCCATTTACCCATCCAGTCGTCCAAATTATGCTTAAGTAGGGCCAGTGAGGGGATTTGTTTAACATGCTGTCTCTCCAGCAAGTTCTGTTGATGTCACATACCAGGTTAAGGTTCTTTAAGCAAGTGACCCTTGTGTCATTTGACTTGTGAATGTGCAGTATTTCCATTAAAGCTGGGTCAGAGATTACTGTATATGTAAGGCACAGGTCGCCGCTGAGCAGTTTGTATGACACAGAGTAAAGTAACAATGATTTCAGTCTGTCCACGTAAGACAGATCTTGAAGACCCTGAATTTTCTTTGTAAGGAACCTTTGTGGTCTCTCCAGTTGCTGCAGGTGTTTGGAGAGGAACATACCAAAGGGAGCATTGCACTCTATTATTGGCCTGACAAGGAAAGAGTACAGGGGGGTTATAACCTCTTTTTTCTGGAGGGAATGCCCTTATGAGATGAGCAATATAAAATGCCCTTCTTACTATTGTGGAGACATGGTGATCGAAGTTAAGGTTGCTGTCAACCTGTGTGCCCATATCTCTCACTACTGATTATGTGCTTAGGGTATTGCTATTGATATGGTAGTCTGCAGGAACATCACCCTTGCCAAAGGAGATGATGCATTTTTTTGCATTAAGTTTAAGACCATGACTTTGGCACCAGTCATAAGTCTGTGTAAGACCTTTTTGCAGGATGTTGACTTGACTAGGGGTTTCAGTCATCGCTCCCAGTTTGCAGTCACCAGAAAACTTTGTCAGACATAGTACTTTAGTTTTAGCCTGTAATTTGGGGAAGTAGATTCCAAACAGTGTGGGTCCCAGAACCGATCCCAGTGGAATATCACTGGTTATGGATCTGCTGGAGGAGGAGGTGTCCCCTATTTTGACCATATGAGTTCTATCAATGAGCCATTTTGCAACCCACCGGACAATATATGGGTTGATACCCAGTTTTTAATTTCTCCAAGTCTTTTGGGTTTCTAATACCATGGCAGGAATGCACCCCATTCTTAAGTCAAAGTATGATTAAAGTTAATAAAATTAGTAGTGAGTCAATCTTTGATTTCAGCCAGAAGTGCTCTTCATAGTACCCGCAATATGCCCAGTAATGATTCTTCCTGCAATTCATCCAAAGTTACATGTATTGGTAACTTACCTAAATATGATTGTAGATTCTTTTTTATAAGACCCATTGTTCCTACTACTATTGGAACTGTTTGGCCATCTTTCTTCGACATTGCTCTCGTTTTTGCCTGCAAATCCTGATATTTTTTGACTTTGTGTCTGTCTGTACGCAAGACGCTGTAGTCACTGGGTGTAGCAATTTCAGTGATCAATGCTACTTTTGTCTTCTTTTCATGGACCACTATATCTGGTTTTCTCGCATCTGTCTTTTGAACTGTTGGTAATGGACGATCCCATGTGATGCAGACTTCATCATTTTCTGTGATGCCTTGAGGCTCATTTTTCCAGTGTTTTTCAGCCACTTCAGTACCATAATGCTTGCATAATCCCCAATGCAACAGTCTTGCCACATGATTATGCCTTTCAGTGTACAGTCCTTCTGCTATTGGTATGTCACAACCAGCAACAAGGTGTGTGACAGTTTCCAGTTCTGTTTTACAAAACCTACATTTGTCTGTTTCTCCCATATGTTCAATGGACTTTGTAAACCAATGTGTACATAGCCACCAATATTAACCTTTCATCTTTTGGTTTGAATTCACCTCTCCTTAACCATTCCTGCATTTGATCCTGATCAACATGAGGTTCTTCCAGAAGTTTTCTTTACTTGCAACTAAATTTATGCATTTTCCACAGTTCTTGCCTTCTCATCTGATCCTTCAGCTTATATTCTTTCTTTAGTTTTTTTTTTTTTAGCACATTCAGTTGCTGACTGATTTTTATCTACTTCTAATTTGGTTTCCATTCCTGCTTGACACCGATTTGCTTCTGTTGGACTAAGCAGGGAAGTCATCTTAGATTTATTCTCCTCATGTTTCAAAACTTTCACATTTGCATCTTGTGAGGTCAGCAGATATGTGTGCAGTCCCATGATTGCAGATTCGTACATGTAATCAATTTCAAGGAGGCCCATACCTCCTTCAGAACAGGGAATATATAATCTTGGTATGCAGTGATTTTATAAATCATTTGATGAGCACGAAGCATCCTTCTTGTTATCCTGTACAATCTATCCAACACATTTTGGGGCCAGTCAGTCACTCCAAAACTGTAAGTTAGGACAGGAAGAGAAAATTGGTTTATAGGTCGAATTTAATTCTTAAATGTTAACACTGTTTTCAGAATTAATTTAAATCTTCTAAAATATTCCTTATTAAGTTTTATTCTCTTTTGTTTATGTTCATCAGTTCCCAAATATTTATACACTCCCTGTTGCTAAAGTTCTTTTATATAACATTCTTGTCCCAAACTGATGCTTTCTTGGTGCTACAGTTTTCTTGCTTTAAAGGTTGCTTTTGCACATTTATCAAGACCAAATGACCTTCTTTTGTTGGTTGTGTCTTTCGGCTTTTCCCGGTTAGGGGTCGCCACAGCGGAACTCTGGTCCGCTAATGATTGTCAGTAGATTTTTACATGCCGAGTTGCCAGCTCTGACGCATAACCTTCAACGAATGCAAGCCCATTCATGCATGTCTCCACAGAGAAGACGCTTTAGCTGAGAATCGAACAGGACAACGTCTTACTGTGAGGCGACAACACTACCGCAGCACCACCACCGCAGTACCAAATGACATTCTTATATCATCTGAAAAAGTTTTGACTACTTACAGTTGTGCTTTCCATTCCTTATTTGATGTGTTATACAGTTTTAAATCATTGACAAAGAGAAGATTAGAAGTCCTTATATTTTGTTTTTTTCTAGGAGCCAAATTATAGCCATGGCCTAATCTGTTAAGTAGACATCCAGTCACCCTGGAAATCCCCCTTTAAATTTTTATTCCTTAAATTTGTCCTTTATCATGGCTTAATTACAAAGTGGTCTGCCACTGTTTCATGGTCACTGTAATGTAATCAGTCAGTGTAAGGTGTATCTTATACATTTTTAAGCACTCTTTTATCCAGGAATGTGCAATACTGTCTAATGCTTTTTTGTAGTCAATCCACACCATACATAAATTCTTCCCCTTTTTACAGTTCTCCATTATGACTTTATTTAGAAACAAATAATCCTTTGTTCCATATGTCTTTCTTATATTACTCTTTTGTTCTATTGCCATGATTGAATTTTCTTCTAAATTACTATAAACTCTGCTGGCATCAGTTCCGGTATGTTATTGGTCTGCAGGTTTTAGGATAACTTTCAGGTTCACTGTTAAGTAGGAGCATTGTTTTGCCTGTTGTTAACCAGGTTGGTGTCTGTTCAGGATAAACATATAAATAGTTTGCTCCTATCTAAATAAACATTTGGAATACATGACTTCCTCTTACTTATTACTTCAGACAACGAGGCTAGTGATTCTTTTGAAAGCATGAACACTTTGATGTTTATTTTTATTTTTACTTTTACTTATATTTTTATATAATGGACTTGTATAAAAAATACATGATACTTTAGAAGAGAATCTCTGTACTTAGTTGGCTTACTTTGATGGCACAATATGGTAACATTTTGATGTTGTTTTAAAAAAATTTGAAACATGACTTCTGAAAGATTTTAAAACGGTATGTATATGCAATTGGTTTGTTAAAAGATACCCACCGCCAAGCGCACAAGGCTAGGCCCACTATGACATCAGAGGTGGTTCAATAAAGTTTTAACCCTCCATCTATACACCCTTATGATGCCATGGGAGGTACCAACCTTGTATCCACCTACTAAAACTGTAAAAAGTAGCCCTGTTGAAAGCATTGTTTCTCAGTCTTCTAAGCACCACTCATCTGCCAATAAAGGAATTTCTACTGAAACAAGAACTGAGTACTTGTCCTTTTAACTTAAATTAATGACCACAGAATCACTTCCCACAAGTATGTCAGTCCAACAGAACACTGATATAAAAAGGCATTACAGAGCTACGAGAGTAAAGCAGCTTTCAGCACAGGAGACTCCCGTAAAGCATCCCCTCCAATAGTGGCAATTGGTTACTAATTTTGAGGTTTATTTCCCCTCGGTGACTCCTGCTTTTACTGAGGTTCCAGAGTGCCACTACGTTTACTAGGGGTAGACTGGTTTACATGTTTGATTCAAGTTTTGCTAAAAAGGTATATATATCAAGGGAATAGGGTAATGACATACATAGTTGACATATGCACTATGTAAGCCCTCATTTTATTAGGCTTTGGTTATTGCATGCTGATAATAACATGCTGCAAGGTCGCATAAACATGAAATAGCATATCTTTGTATTGATGTATATCACTGACTGCATGATACCATGTTTTCAGATCCTACCTGCTTATAAAAATCACACATCCATCCATCAGGCTAGCAGTTTACTTGTACAGAAAGAGTATAGAACTATTTTTATAGACTGTGGAATAAACAGGAGGCCATTTCAGGAAGATACATTATATAGCCGAAGTATAATATTTCCCCAAATGAATTAATTCTAATAACTATTTATCAGAACTCAACCAGGTAACCTTTTGGGCTTTTGCTTAGAGAAGCTTAAAAGAATGGTTATCATTTAAAGAAACATTAAATGTAGACTAGACAAGTTAAACCCAGACTTTATAAGTTGCTAAAATCATAATGTTTAATCATGGTTAAAAAGTTATTTGCAGATCTGTGTAATTTAAAATGCATTATGAGCTTTTTTACTCCTTTTAACATAAAGGTGAGGATGATAGGGTATGTTGTGCTGAGTTTTATTATTTGCTAAATCAGTATCTGAACATACAATGCAATGTTACCTCTTTCACTTCTATCCTGTTTGGGTCAGTCACTAGGAAGTTTTAAGTCATAAACATACCATGAGATTGATTTTTTTTTTCTGCTGCCAGTACATGAAAGGCATCAGCCGTGCTCTGCATTCTTGCATAGTTTTAAATATTTCTTGCCCAGCATCTGCTAATTTATCAGAATGGTTAGTCTTTTCCCAAACCCCTAATGATGACATGTCTCTCTGTGACCTCCCTTCTACTGATGTGGTATCTTCTCACAGAAAGTAGAAGACTTATCATGCTACTTCACGTTTGGGGGCATTGAATTATCCAACTGTTATAGGCCATAAACCTTTTTTAATTAATTTACTCCTAGTGTTACATTGTATACAAAAGTTTTGATATCTGTGATATTAGATTGTAGCTTACATATGAAAGAACAAAGAGTGCAGTTCATTTGCAAGAGCAACCGTTTTTAGTACTGCTAACATTTGCAAAGTAAGGGGGAATCCCCATAGCTAAGAATACTAAGGTTGTCACTTTTCAAGTTCCAGAAATGGGACATTTGCCATAACAACATCACATTTTGTATGACAATGCAAATGACTGGAATTCACTTTTCTGCTAAAATAAAACTTCACTGTTGTAGAATTTGATTTGTTTGCATTTGTTTGTACCCTAGTAAGGTGTTTTGGATAGAGTATAACTGCAACAGTCAGAGCAATGTTACAAAGTATTTATTGTCCTAAAATCTAAGGACATTGGTCTTTTTTCGTGTTTTTTGTGGGATACAGCTGTCCAAATAGGGACTCTTTTGTGTAGAGACAGATGGCAGCTCAAAATAATGTTAACCTGAAGGGTGTTAGAGGCCTGCACTTCCAAGCTGCAGAAACTTTATGATTTCTCAGTAAATTTACTCCCCCGTTTGTTTATACACTTACCTGATAATCTTCTTGCCAGCATTCAACAGTAATCTTTGTTGTATTTTTATCACTTGATGAGTAAAAAGACTGTAAGGGCTCTAGGGCCGTTAGCCTATAACCTCCTCTTAACCTATAAAAATGTGAAGTGTAAAACCAGTCATTTGTTTCTGCACCTCTGTGCTGGATGTAGTTGTTTTATTTTCATCACAGTGCATAACAGTCATGAAATGTCCCCTAAAGTTCAGGAGCTCCTTAAAAGAGTTCCATGAAGCACAGACTTCTACTTTTGAATTCTCAGTCAGCATTGGTATTTATAGGGATACTGAATGCTGCGTCTGTGCTGCTTTTGACTATCATAACATACCAAGGTACACTGTTCATTGGTTGCTGTTAAAATAGTTTACCTCCATAATGTCAATGGTAACAGACTTCCTCAAACTCTGAACTGTGCCTTCACAAAACCTGGAAAGCCGATATTCCAAACCGCAAAATCTCGTCCCCTTTTTGACCCATGTTAGCACTTGTTTGTAGGTGCGGTTGGATATTTCAACTTTCGATGTTTTGTCTGCTTTCTGAAGTTTCAGCGGTATGGGTTTTGCAGAAATGGTTCGGTGTTGTGCATGTTCAGGCTACCTACTTACTAAGCTGGAACATGAATTGTCAGATCCCCTACAGAGGTGATTCAGCATTAGACTAATAAAGATGGGGCTACAATGGACCTAGGAAATTACAGACCCATAACCCTGTCCAGCCCCATCTGTAAGGCTATGGAAAGGATAATTTTGGAAATAATAAACATGGATACTGGTGACCTACTGGCTCTTGACCCAACTCTGTTTGGATTCATCAAGGGCAAGTCTGGTCTGCTTAACCTGGCTGACTTATTTGAAAAAGGTCATTGAGGCAAAGGATAAGAGCAAATTAGTGCACACTGCCTATCTGGAAGACATTCAACACCATCCTGCACTCAGGCATCATAGTTAAATGTAACTCATTTTATGCAAAATTGGCTCACAAATAGATGACAGGAAGTAAGGGAGGGTGGCTCTGTCTCCTCCAAAAGACATGTCAGTAGTAGAGTACCCTGGGATTCAGTCATTGAGCCACTTCTCTTTAAATTTGACCTGCAAGAAGTAAATGCCAAGTGTAAAAGGATTGTTGCTGACCAGATTTGCAGAAAAGTGACATTTATTTATTTTTATTTATTGCATTTGTTCACCGGGAAAGTCCACTGGGCCAGCCTGAGCCCATTTTCAGTGGAGGCCCAGGGAGAAAACCTCCATATAAGTAAATAAAATTTTTAAAACAAATATAAATGTAGAATTTCTTTGGCAGAGTCAAAGAATTAAACATAAATTTTTATGGTAATATAGAAACGACCTTGACAAGTATTTACAGTCATATTTAGGCCATAGTAGTTACATGAAGAGGAGGCAAACATTTCATATATACAAGTATTAACACTCGCACAAGTGTAGTGGAGGGAAACATTTCATATGAAGGTATTAATACTCGCACAAGTGTAGTAGAGTGACAATATTAGGTAAGGCAGTAGAACTAGTTATGTTGACTACATATTATCATAAACATCATAAACTCTCCTGAAGACACCAGAATCCTACAAGAGATCTTGTCACAAATAAACAGCATCAAAACCGTTGACAAAAACTGAAGGCCAATAAATATATAATTGTATCCTTTGGCAAGAATGACGGCCTTTGTAGCTATCACATTTATAATGCTCCTATGAAAAACTGATCCTGTAGTTAGAGATCTGGGAACCTATCTAGGCAATGAATTGTCCTTCAATCATCATGTAACCATGACTGTAAGAAAGTTCTTTTTCATTGCACAGCTTATTACTAATGGTATAAAGTACTTGTCCAGGGATGTTAACAGGCTAAAAATGTATTATAGTCGTAGTTTTGGTAGATTTTTGATCAGTGCCTCCGAGTATGTCTTTGTGTGTTTATGTATTTGTTTTGCAGTTGTGATAGTTCTATTTGAAACTGGGTTTGTGGTGTGCGTGGTTTCCTTCTCCTCCTGTCTGGTCTTGCCAGTCCTGAGTTGAGAGAGCTCAGCCTCCAGTTTGGCTATATAGTTGCATCTCTCACATGTATTTGTGTTTTGTGGGAGAAGGAGTGGGTTGTCTGTGTACATGTAACATTGCCTCAAGATGCCCAGATTCACCAGCTGAACAGGAGAGGACGCTAGCAACTGACCCTTCGACATGCTAGAAAAAGTGAAAAAGTTTGCTGTGTAACTGAGTCAGAAGGGACCTATAGGGAAATGGGTACTCAAGGGGATTCTAGGCTAATGTAGTACTTTGTTTAGTATATAAGTACTTTACCTATATAAAAATGCTTTAGGAGCAAGTGCTGAGCTTTTGAGATAGAGGATTGACTGTTTAGATTGCAAGTAGAGAAGTTCTAAGGGAAAAATTGAAGAGCAGACTTTACGGAGTCAGAAATACTTTAACCTTGTTTAACCGGCACTGCCCGATGGTGCTCTATGGGCAACTCTGCACTAAATCACGCAAAAGCGCACTAAAGCGGGCTTTATAGCAGGGGGTTGAAAAGAGCTAGGAATTGACCCAAAATGGCCAATAGACTACAAGTTTCTGGCTGGAACCACTGCTCTAGGGACAAATAGGCTGCTCAGTGCTCCCCACTCCCACTGGTGAACAAAGAAGCTTCCCTTTATCCAAATAAGGATACGGAATAGCACAGGAACCAAGCCAAAGCCCAGAGATCAGCAAACTCTGAAGACTGGACTATTCTAGTTCAGTAAGGCGGGAAAACAAGATTTTTTTTTTTTTTGCAGAAAACAGAGGAAAAACAGACAGTAAATGCTATAAATGCTTTTAATGGCTAGCACTTGAGTGTGTTAGCCTACAGGTAAAATTAAGCAACAGATAACTTTTTTAAAAGTGCAAAACAGTTAATCAACACAAAATCAGTTTAAATAGAATGCAGAGCTGTATAAACAGGCGAAAATGCAGTCGCTAAGCAGTAAATAATCAAAAGCCAGAAAAAAATACTTAAATCAGGAAAAAGTCACTCTTTTGCTCTCTGCTGCTTGTAGAACTCTGCAGGACATCACGAGGAGCTGTGCTGAGTTGAATACAAGCCGCTAAAGCGGGCTTTATTACAGGGGCTGAAAAGAGCTAGGAATTGACCCAAAATGGCCAATAGACTACAAGTTTCTGGCTGGAACCACTCCTCTAGGGACAAATAGGCCGCTCAGTGCTCCCCACTCCCACTGGTGAACAAAGACGCTTCCTTTTATCCAAATAAGGATATGGAATAGCACAGGAACCAAGACAAAGCCCAGAGATCAGCAAACTCTGAAGACTGGACTATTCTAGTTCAGTAAGGCGGAAAACAAGATTTTTTTTTGTTTTTGTTTTTGCAGAAAACAGAGGAAAAACAGACAGTAAATGCTATAAATGCTTTTAAACGGCTAGCGCACTTGAGTGTGTTAGCTTACAGGTAAAATTAAGCAACAAATAACTTTTTAAAAGTGCAAAACAGTTAATCAACACAAAAACAGTTTAAATAGAATGCAGAGCTGTATAAACAGGCAAAAATGCAGTCGCTAAGCAGTAAATAATCAAAAAGCCAGAAAAAAATACTTAAATCAGGAAAAAGTCACTCTTTTGCTCTCTGCTTCTTGTAGAACTCTGCAGGACACCACGAGGAGCGGTGCTGAGTTGAATACAAGCGAAAAAGCGCTCTAAAGCGGGCTTTATTACAGGGGGCTGAAAAGAGCTAGGAATTGACCCAAAATGGCCAATAGACTACAAGTTTCTGGCTGGAACCACTCCTCTAGGGACAAATAGGCAGGTCCATTTTCAGCGGAGGCCCGGGGAGAAAAGCTCCACAGTTAAAATAAACAGACAGTATTTACATTGGATTACATAGTGATTAACAATTTACATAGCAATTACTTACAACACCAAGAAGAAGCTAAGGAACTTTTTTCCCTGAGTTACCCCTGTGACTTAAGCCCGTGAGGACACCTAAAACCCACCTAATTAATACAGCTACCTTATTTTGCTCAAGCAAAAGCAACCTACTCTGCTGCCTCATCTCCTTTTTTCTGGACTTTGCACCAAGAAGAAGCTAAGGAAGTATGTGTAACTGCTGCTGAACCCTTACTACCTTATTGTTTCAGCCTTGATAGCTGTTATTTAGTACACTCCTCTGCCAGGATAGCCAGCAGCCTTAGATATCCCTTATTCTAGTCTCTAGGTTCTCTCCCCCCCCCACCTACACCAACCACTCTCTTGTTTAGTTCTATTTGGCCCTGAGGATATCCTAGTGGAGTAAGGTGTATTTTTCTACCTATCCACTTGGTGACCCCCTTCCCCAAATTGACTTCACTGCATGTATTGTAGGTTTTCTCTTACAGCTCTAACCTTCCCCCTTCTCACTGTATCTCCTAACCTCTAGTAGTTCACTCTAGCTATAACATCTCTTTTCCTATTCACTTGCTCTAGTTTCTCATAGTTCACTGTCATCCAACACACCAGGTCTTTCTTCCATTCTACCTTCCCCTCTGCAATTAACACTTTACTGATACACTCTCAAGAACCTCCTCTTCAGACCTCTTTGCTCACTCCGCCCCTACCCTACCCCAAATCCCACCCACCCCCAGTGCATCTACCTTTATTTCCCCATAGGCACACCCACAGTAATTCTTATCCAACCAACCTCACTATCTGTACATCTACCCCTCCCTCCTTCCGCCCATAAAAATTTTACTTGCCCACCACAGCTATCCCTCCTAATCCAGTAGAATTCCTCTCTACTTGCATTACACTCCACCCCCCACTCCAATCCCTACTCTATTTCCCACTTCTACTCTTATACTCCTAACTTTACCTGGTCCTACACCAACATAACTCTCTTGTATTCATAAATATCTTATCAACAGCATATCAACTCTACATATTTCACATTCCACCATGCCTACAAAATCCTCATTCATCTCCTTATTTCTACTTCTCCTCACTCTATCCTATCTTTACTACATCACCCAACCCTTTAACTTTCACCATGCACAACCTCTCCACATTACTAACCACCTTAACTCTACTCTACCAGACTCACATACTCCTATTTCTCCTCATCTATATCCTATAAATAACCTCCTACTCTTCCCATACAAATACATTACCCTTCAAAAACATTTTTCCCCCATTGTTACTATCAAATTCCTTAAATCCACAATAGAACCCAATCACAAACTGTCCATCTACCTCTCTAAGCCACTCTTATATCTAATTTCTACTCTATTATCCGGTGATATCCATCCCAACCCTGGCCCCTCCACAGTTTCCTCTACAGACAAGTCGATCTTATTTACTTCCTTTAACTCCCAAAGCATAGTAAACAAAGTTCCACACCTTCATGCCTGGCTTGTTCATAATAAACCAGATATCCTAACAATCTCAGAAACTTGGTTAAAACCCTATATAAAAGACTCTGAAATAATTCCGCCAAACTATTCAATCATTAGAAAAGACAGGCCCCATAGAAAAGGAGGTGGAGTAGCTCTCCTTTATTCATCCGCATTATCAGTTACCCCCTATAACAAACTGATTCCACAATTCAAAAATGCTGAACTACTCCTCACATCTCTCCAAATTAACTCACACAAACACATTTGTATAGCCTCACTCTATATCCCCCCAGGAGAGAATATTTCTACACTTGAGGATATCCTTTCCTGGCTCTCTAACAACATTAGCAATGAAACAATAATACTTGGTGATATGAATATTAACTGGGCCTCTATTCAGTCCTCTAAAAACCCTCTCAATATCAACCTCTACAACTTTTCACAACTTATCAAATCCACAACATACCCTCTAAAACCCTCTAATGGCAGCATTCTAGACTGGATTCTAGTCTCTCACCCCACTATTTCTCTGATAGTGGTACTCTACCTGATCCACCACATACCCATCTTCACATGACTCCCATTACACCTGCACTGCACCCATAATTGTATTACTATCCGTAACCAAAAAAAGTTTGATCCTACAAGCTTCTCAAACTCTCTAAAATCTATAAATTGGAACTGCCTAAAAACTTTATCTCTAGACAATGCAGTTGCCCATTTCAACACAGTTTTCCTACAAATACTTGATTCTCATGCACCCTTAAGGTCTAAGAGAATTAAAACTAAAACAGCCCCCTGGCTGTCCAAAAATACACTAGCATCCATGCGACACAGAGACAAAGTCTGGGCATATTACCAGAAAAACAAATCCCCCCTAGTCGAAAAACAATATAAAACTCTCCGAAACAGGGTTAAAAAACTCATAATTTCCGATTGACAAAACTACTTCTCCACACTCCAAAATAGCAGTAAATCTAACCCTCAGAAATTCTGGAAAGGTATCTCTACTCTTCTCAACCCTAGTAAACAAAATACCCCTACCCCAGACCCAAATGCTCCTGACCTAGATCTAGCCACACAATTTAATTATTTTTTCATTGAATCCATTTCCAAATTAACATCATCCTTCTCTAACACCACTACACTCTCAAATATTCCCCCACCCTCCCTCCCCTGCACCCCACCCAGCACCACCTCCACCCCACATATCCATTTAACAAATTTTCTCCTCCACTTCTTCTCCTCTAACTACTACATTAACTGCATCTGCTAACTCACCCCTCCTGCACACTTCTTTCAAACCTATACCCACCTCCACTATAAAGAAACTCCTTCTGAAACTGAAGCCATGTACTAATGCTCCTGATAACATCCCCTCCTACTTTCTTAGCATAGCTGCTGATGCACTTTCCTACCCTATTAGCATTCTAATCAACCGCTCTATCCTAGAAAGTACAGTACCCCAAATCTGGAAAAGGCCTACATCATCCCTTTGCACAAAGGGCAACAATAACAATGTTACTAATTTCCCATTGCTATCCTATCTCCCATCTCTAAAATCTTAGAAAAATGTATTCATCTTCAACTCCTTCCCTACCTTTTAGAAAAGCATCTACTAACTCCCACCCAACATGGTTTCAGACCTAATCACAGTACTATGACCGCCCTCCTCTCCTTCCTTCAAACTATTAACAAAGCACGTGACTCTGGCCAAATTGTTTCTACCATACTACTTGACCTCTCTAAGGCCTTTGACACTATCTCTCAGAACCTGTTACTAACCAAACTCTCAGGACTTAACCTATCTCCCTCCTCATTGAACTGGTTCTCCAACTACTTATCTAACAGATATCAAGCAGTTATATGGAAAAAAGCCACTTCCTCATTTCTAAATACCCCTACTGGGGTACCCCAAGGGTCCATACTGGGTCCCCTTCTCTTTAATATATTTATTAATGATTTCCACAACTCCATTCCTTCCTCAGACATCATCCAAGATGATTCCACTATTATATGCTCGGCCCCTTCTATCCCCTCACTCCAAAAACTGACCCAAGAAGCTTTCACAACCACTGAGCAGTGGATGAAAAGAAATCATCTTGCTCTCAATGCCTCTAAAACCAAATTAATGCTATTTTCCCCCTCTAAAGCTGTCTCCTTCAACACAAACATTTTCTGTATCACTAGTCAAAACAATTCACCTCTGGAACTTGTGTCAGAGACCAAGCTACTCGGGGTCCAAATTGATAACCAACTCAAATTTAATTCTCACCTACAGCTAAATATCAAAAAAACCCACCAAAGACTTGGTATGCTGTACTGGCAAAATAAATACCTCACACCTGCTGCAAAAATCACTCTCTCTACTTCATTTCTTATCCCCTCCCTTCTCTATGGAGCCCCACTCCTAACTAATCTACAGTCCTCCCTAAAAACCCAACTTTCCTCTTGCTATAACAAAATCGCCAAGTTTGCTACCAACCACAAGTCCTCCTCACACCACTGTTCCTCTCTCCATACACTAAAATGGCTAGAGCTTCCTAACTATCTCACATACACTCAACTAACTCTTGCTCACAAACTCATTTTTAACTCCTCTCTCTGTCCTTCCCTCTCATCAGCTTTCAAAATGCACCTTCCTGATAGAATATTGAGATCCAACAATCAAAATCTATTAGAAATCTATAAACCCAGGAAAAATCTTCTATCTTTGTCCTTGCGCCTTTGGAACTCTCTACCATCATCCATCAACCACTCTATTTTTAAAAGATCTCTTCATTCCCACCTAGTATCCAAGTGGGAATGCTCTTGCTCCCATCCCTCATAGCTAATTTACTTGTAATTGCCATCTTCCTTATTCGCCTTGATTCCTCTTGCATTTTATCAGATTATTTATCTATTATCTATTGATTTTATCTAATCTTCTGTCATAGCTATTTCTTTTGTGTTTATTTGAAATTGTTTGCTGGTGTCAAAACACTTTGGATTATTATATAATTTATAATGTGTTATAGTTTTTGTATAACTAGTATGAATCACTTTTTGTAACATACTTAGTTCTGGAGCTTTTCTCCCCAGGACTCCATTGAAAACGGGTTATTTGACCCAATGGACTATCCTGGTAAACCAACTGCAATAAATAAAATAAATAAATATAAATAAACATATTTACAGATGAAGAACATAGTACATCAGCAGACAACTAGAATCTTTATCTGTGAAGTACATAACAGACATTAACAAATGTTACAATAAGAAGTTCCTGCTGTATAATAAATACTAGGCTTACGAGCATCTGAGCTTACTATAATCAAGGTAGTTAGTGGAGTGGAAAGAAAGGTAGTGGTTGGATGGGGTGGGTGATATTAGAGTGGGAGTTGCAAGGGCATAGCCAGCATGTTTTTAGGTGCGCTTTTAGTAAAGTTTTGAAGTAGGTGCATGATGGTATGGAGGTAATATTAGGTAGGAGGGAGTTCCATAATTTGGCTATGGCGCAAGAGAATAGTGCTTCACCAGCAGAGTTATTGGATTTAGTGATCTGCAAGTGATTTTTGTTGCTGGATCTTAGTGGTCTGGTGGTGCGATAGGGTTGGAGTAGATTCTGGAGGGATGGGAAATTTAGTGGATGGTTTACTAATTTGTGGGCGAGTGAGAGTTGATACCATTGAAGGAGGTGAGGGAGTTCAAGCCAGCCCAGTTCAGCAAGTGAGAGACAGTAGTGACTACGGTAGGATGCCCCTGTGGCGAATTTGGTGATTTTGTTGTAGCAGGTCTCTAGCTTGTTTAGATCGCATTGCCTTAGATCGGTATATATTGAAGAGGCATAAAATAGGGTGGAGATAACGTGGGAATTTGCTATTGAAATCTTTGCTGCTTTGGTGAGAAGTTGCTTATTTCTGCATAATGCTCCTAGTTTTTTGTGGACTTTTTTATGGTCATGGATATGTGAATGTCAAATTTTAGTTTATTGTCTAGTTCCACTCCTAGCAATTTGGTGTGTTCAGTTGGATATATAGTGGTGGTGTCTTTTGCTGTGATGTTAAAGTGAGAGTTGTTTTGAGTATGTTTGGTGGGTTGGAAGATGAGTAGTTTAATTTTGTTTGGGTTGAGTATTAATTGGGCATCGGATAACCAAGTTTCAACAGAGGAAAAGGCTTCCTGTGTGACTTTTTGCAGTTTGGGTAGGGACTGGGCTGAGCAGATGATGGTTGAGTCATCTGCGTATTGTATGAGTGTGCCATGTTTGGTGGCAGAGGCTAGATTATTGGTGAAAACAGAGAAGAGTAGGGGTCCAAGGATGGATCCTTGGGGAACCCCTATGGAGACAGGTAGTTGGGGAGATATGTAATTCTGCCATACAACGGATTGTTGGTGGTCAGACAGGTAACTCTGAAACCAGTTGGTGACTGATTGTGAGAAGGAAAGGTTATTGAGGACAGAGATAAGTTGTTTGTGTGGGACCATGTCAAATGCTTTAGATAGGTGTAGGAAAGTAGCAGAGGAGAGATAGCCATTGTTTTTATGCTGAAGGATAGTGTTAATAAAGGAGAGTAAGGCAGTGGTGGTGCTATGGTTTGGTCAGAAACCATGCTGAGTATTGGAAAGGAGGTAGTCTGAGACCTGAGACTGTATGCATCTCTCTAGTATTTTGGAGAGTGGAGAGAGAATAGCTATGGGGCAGTAATTGGTTAGTTCTGTGGAGGGTCCCCCTTTGTGGAGGGGAATTATATGTGATACTTTCCACAGTGTGGGAACGTAACTTTCTGACAGAGCTCAGTTAATCAAGATGGATACTGGGTAGGCCAGAGCATCAGCTGCAATTTGTAGGTATTCACTTGGGAGGTTGTCTGCTGCTAATTTGGTGGGCTTAAGTTTATTTAAGAGTTTTTTTATGTTGGAGGTAGGTACAGGAGAAAAGGAGAAGGCAGTGGGGAGATTACTAGTTGAAGGTGTGGGTTGGAGGGGAGGGGGGTTGTGTTGTTTAGCTGGTGATTGTATGGTTTGTGTGAAGTGTGTGTTGAATGAGGTAGCAATATTTTCTGAGGAGTGAGGGATGTTAGGAGGAGGGGTACTGACTTTACCTGGGTGAAGAATGGAGTTTATGGAGGACAAGAATTGTTTGGGGCTGTGTTGGGAGGAGTCTAGGGCAGACTGGTAGTATTAGAATTTGTCCTGTTTTATTAGCTTTTTGACTCTATTGCTTAGTTCTAGAAATTTCTGTCTAGTTGAGGGGGTTTTGGTTTTGTGCCAGTGCTCCCAGGCTTTATCCCTGTTTTTCATTTCTGACTTAGTGGTTTTCTGTAGCCATGGGAAGGGTTGTGCTTTTATTCTGGAAAGTCTTATGCAGGCATGGTAGTTAAGGATGCTCAGGAAGGTAGTATTAAAAATTCAACTGCGTCATCAAGACTGAGGTACTTTAGAGGATGCCAGTTACATTCTTTGAGGGATGAGATGAATGTGAGTGGGTTAAAGTGTATTTTTTTACGTATTTGACGGTAGATGACAGGTTTAGCTTGGTATAGGTATTTTTTTGAGTAGGAATGTTGGGGAGTGATCACTGAGGCTATTTGATAAGCAGCCTGTTATATATGACTGGGGGCTCTTACTGACTAGTATCCAGTCCAGGGTAGTGTGCTTGCTGGAGTTTATATTTATCCTGGTTGGTGACTGGGCTAGTTGGGTGAAGCCATGAAGGTTTACATGATGGGTTGGGTGGTTGCCAGAACAGGATTGCCAGTCAATATTGAAATCACCTAAAATGATAGTTTCTTGGGGGAGATGTTGGGTAGACTAGCTGAGGAGGTTTTCTAGTGGAGGGATGTTTTGGCCAGGTGGGAAGTAGCATCCAATTATGTTGATGGTTTTGTTTCGGTTTATTTTGAGATTGGTATGTATTATTTCTTCATTGCCTATTTGTGGAGCTGATGATTTTAAGATCTGGATGTTTAGATGCTGTTTAAATATTATAGCTTCACCGCCTCCTTTCTTGTTTAGTAAGATTATGTAATTATTATTAAGATTATGTGAGATTTAGTAAGTATGTGTAAATTATTTGATAATTTAGAGTAAGCGGTGTAATTTACTGAACAGTTGGAATAAAAAAGAAGGAGAGTGAGGTATAAACAAAACGGTGCAGGAGTGGATACAAAGAGTGGCAAAGCTATAATCCGTGGATATTCCCTGCCCACACTGTTCTAGTATGCACACTCTGTGAGAGGGTTGAGCAACAAAGTAGTTACAACCTTGATCTAGTTCAACAAGAAACTGTTCTGTTGGCTGAGTTTTTATGCCTGAACTAGTCCTTTACAAGAAAGTATCTGCTGTTGATTTTAATATTAGCTTGCTCTTGGCTCAATGCAGCTAGAGATATAAGGAAAAGCTAATTAAATCCATATAATGAGTGAATCAAGAAAAAGGGAAACGAAAAATGAAAATAAATGAGAGAAAATTCCCAGTTAATATATCTTAATGTCTGTTGTTTAGTTGTCATTAATGGCCCTGCAGTATTATTTAAAATGCATAGACTGTTAAGAATAGTACTAGATTTAAAGTATAAAAACCTAAAAAAGTGGTACTGTGGGTGGGTCATCTGTACACATGGATCATCTGGACCATGGCTTAAAATCACTCCATGAACTTAACTGCCTCTACAAAAACTGAAGAACATCTGAGTTTTTGTCACTTTGTGTAACTACTCAGTGTGACTGAACTTTGTAGTTGTCTTTTCCCACCTGGTGGTGTTTAGCAGTCCTTTTCTGCTTTATCTGCCAAAAATCCATGCATGAAACAATTAATAGATGATAAAAAAAAGAAAGAATAAGCATAATCAAAGTAGTTGTGTGTGCTATACAATAACAGTATATGTTTCAATAGATCACTGTTGCAGTATTGCTGACAAATGGCATGTATCCTGTCAAAAGTACCATCTGTGTGGCCAGTTTGTAAAAGTTTAAGCATCTTTCTGTCATGCTGTACATCTGACTTGTGATTCCTCTGCATGGTACTACGTGCTGCTTCATAAGGGATGTACGAGTGTAAAGATCTTTAGAGCTTTCTTGTTTCAGACGGATATTTTTTGAGGTTAAAACGTTCTGAAAGAAAGATTAGAAAGTTAGAGAGTGGGGACAGTAAGATAAGGGTAGCTTGAATAAAGGAATGACAAGAAAAAAAAAAGTCTTGGGGAAGTAGGGAAGGTGCATATACTGCAACAGTGATCTATCTGAACAGCTGATGTTGGGATATGTTCTTAAACAGCTGTACTGTAGTTTATGTTAGATCACTGTTGCAGTATTACTGGTAAGTGGGAAAATCCCCAAAGCTTTATTGCTGACTGGGTGGAGCATTGAGGTGCAGCACTGAGATCTAGAATTTCTTGCAGAATGGTTCTGTTGAAACCAGCTCTTGCTCTAGTGAAGGCGTTAGTCTTGTAAGGTTTAGTAGAGGTTTAAATAGATGACCAAGTGACTGCTTGTAGAATGGAGAAGAATCCAAAACTACTGACAAAGCTCCAGAAGACGCAAGTGCTGTAGTAGAAATGATCATTAACTTGCACTTGGACAGAATTTCCTTGACAAGTAGTAAAAGGAAATGGCAAGAGAAATCCATCTAGAGATAGTCTGTTTAGAAACTGGACAGTTTTTTTTTCCTTCAAAAGAAATAAATGGTTCGTCATATTTCGTAATAGACTGTTTTGTCTAAACAGAATCTTAGCTGCCAGTGAATATCCAGCAAATACATTTTTCTTTTCTCCAATGTATGAGGGTTAGGAAGAATGTAGAGAGATGAAGAAGACTTATTTACAGACATTTCAATCACTATCTGTGGCATAAAAAGAGAGGTTAGTCTTAAGATTAACTCTGTGTTAAATGGTAGATAGCACAAAAGAGCTTGAAAATCGGATGCCCTTTTAGGAGATGTTACTGCTACCAATAGGACTGTCTTCCACATACAATTTTAAAGATGTAGAAGAGGCTGGATCAAAGTGTTGGAAGAGTCAGGATTTCCAGAACACAGTACAGTTCCCGGGGATGAGGTGCATTTTTTTAGAGACCTGGTATGAATGATGCTTTCTAGGAATTGCCTGACCTCACAACATGAAGAAATAAGGGGATCCAAAGGCAAGCACGCAGAAATGGCTGACAGATGCTTCTTGATAGAGGTGTGTGCTAAGTCTAAGTTAAGCAGCTCACACAGATATTTAAGGATGGTAGGGGATACCCAGTTAGTACAGGTTCAGTCCTGATTTGTGGCACCAGATAGAAAGTCTTTTCCATTTGGAAGTATAAGTTTTCCTTCTAGCAGGTTTTCTTTCCTCCTTTATTACCCATTTCATACACTCAAAGTAAAGTTACCTGAAGGGAATTATAAGCCTATCATACAAAGTGTAAGGTTGAATGACTTTTTATGAATTAGAGAGCACTCCTTTGTGCAAATAAGTCAATCCTGCAGAGTAACTTGTGCTGATTGCCCTCAGGAAGGAGAACTAAATATACAACCAGTGTTGTCTGCACCAAAAGGAAGTCACCAGCAGCATTTTGGATTGTCTTTCTGAATGTTTTGAAGGACCTTTAGATTTAGAGGAAAGGGGGAGTGCATATAGGAACTTCACTTTCCATGATATGGGTAAAATATCCATTTCCATGCTTTCCTGCGTGGAGCACTGACGTAGAACATTCAGAGCTGTCTGTTCGGACTGGAGTTAAAGAGATCTATCTGGGGAGTTCCCAGATGATGGGCAATTTGAAACTAGACCTATCTGTTCAGCATCCACACATGAGGGGCTGTCTTGTGTCTGCTCAGATAATAGGTTCATAGGTAGGTGCTAGGCTATTGGCCTGAGGCCTATACAAGCCCAGCCAAAAATGTACCCTGGCTTTCGCCACCCAAGAAAATTATTTTCCTGTGCCCCTGTCAAGCAGAACCACAGAAGTGATCCCCAGGGTGAATTTCCTATTACCCATCCAATCATCAAGATTTTTCTTGAAGAGTGCTAATGAGGAGCTCTGTTTGACATAGATAGGTAGTCTGTTCCAGAGTATGGGAAGTCTCTGGTACAGGAATCTATCCCTCCAGCATGTTCTGTTTATTGTGGTGACAAGGTTTAGGTCCCTAGAGCGTGTAGATCGGAGGGATTGGGATTTCTTTAAGTGAAGCATGTCCAACAGCTCTGAGTTTGACATAGCTTTGTATGTAAGGCAGAGATCGCCTCTGAGTAGGCGATATGTGATGGAGTAAAGCTGGAGTTTTTTGAGACGGTCTGCGTAAGGCATCTGTTTGAGGCCAGTAATCCTCTTTGTGAGGAATTTTTGCGGCCTTTCCAGTTGTTGTAGATGTCTTTGAGGTACATACCAAAAGGGGCGTTGTACTCTATACTAGGTCTAATGAGTGATGAGTAGAGGGGAACAATAACCTCTTTTTTTTCCTGGATGAAAAACCTTTTGTGATGAGGTGTGCCACATAGAAGGATTTCCTGACCACTTTGGTGATGTGATTATCAAAGGAGAGACTACTGTCCACCTGTGTCCCAAGGTCTCTTACCACACTTTCGGTGTTAAGTAGACTACCACCTATGTGGTAGTTCATGGGTACAGAATTTTTACCAAAGGGCATGACAATGCACTTTTTGGCACTGAGCTTGAGACCATGACTTTGACACCAGGCATCTGTCTCAGTGAGGCCCTTTTGTAGGATGTCCACATTGTTAGGAGTTTCAATTATGGCTCCTAGTTTGCAGTCATCTGCGAATTTAGTTAGCCAAAGACCTTCTGTGTTAGCCTGTACTTCAGAGAAGTAGATACCAAACAGGAGAGGACCCAGGACTGAACCCTATGGTACTCCACTTGTCACTGGTCTGAAGTCTGATTTGGAGTCTGCTACTTTCACAGTGTAGGTTCTTTCAGTAAGCCAGTTGGCAACCCATCTTGTGACATAGGGATTTATATCTAGTTTAGTGAGTTTATCTATAATTCCAGAGTGGAATTGTCGAGATCTAGATAGGCTGTGTGAACCACCTTACCCTCATCCATGGCCTTGGTGGCTACTTCAAAGAAGTCTATCAGGTTTAGGAGACATGATCTGCCTTTTACAAACCCAAACTGTGTGGGATCCAGGGTTTGGAGATCTCCATTGTCTTTGTTTATGAGTTCCATGACGATATGTTCCATGGCCTTGCAGACGAGGCTCGTCAGGCTAATGGGGCGGTAGTTCCCGGGTTCTGTTGTGGCCCCCCCCCTTGTGGAGTGTGCTAACTGTCGCGGTGCGCCATTCAATGGACACAAAGCATGAGGTGAGGCTATGATTGAACATGGTACTTAGGTGGGGTGCCAGTTCATTCTGTAGTTCATGTAGAAGGCAGCCTGGGATGTTGTCAGGTCCCATGGATGCTCTGTTCTTGGCTTTGGAGAGTGAAGTTTTTACCTGCGCAGCCGTGATTACAGGAACTTTGCATTCTTCCGGTATAAAGATGGGCCCTTTAGGGGGTGAGAGGGGGGTAAAGTTAGCACTGAACCTATCTGCCAGGATCTTGGCAATATTAGTTGGTTCTGTATATTTAGTGTCATTGTGCTGTAACTCAGAGCAGATCTGAGTGTTGCCATTGAAATTTTTAACATAGCTATAGAATGCTTTGTGGTTGTTTTTAGAATCAGTGGCAATTTTGTTTTCATAACTAGCTTTGGAGGATTTTATGAGGGATCTCAGCTTCTTAATGAGGCTGACCAGGGAGTTCCTCCAATCGTTGGATTTTACTCTTTTTTGCAACAGTTTCTTTCTTCTGTTGCAGAGTTTGTTTATGGCAGAAGACCACCAGATTGGCTTCCTTTTTTTGGAGGATAGCATCTTGGTTCTGTTTGGGATAGCAGGATCCATGCACTCATGTAAGTGCTTATAAAGTGCATTTGTGTAGGATTCAGCAGTTGTACCTCTATTGTCCATCTGCATGGGTGTCATGAAGTTTGCCACTTCTGTCTTAAGAAGCGTGAAGTTGGCTTTGGAGAAATTTTTCATGGTTGTTTTCCTAATTGGGGGGGTGGGGTGGGAGCGGGATGTGGATGTCTAGGTTGATTAGCTTGTGGTCGGATCTGACCAACGAGGAGCTGACCTCTGGTGTGGAACACCGGTCACCCATGTTGGTGATGACCAGGTCTAGGATATTACTGCCTCTGGTGGGGGTGTGGATACGTTGATCCAAAGCGTTGGAATTGATGATTTCCAGAAAACGTTGAGCAAAAGAGTTGGTACATGAGTAGTTTTCCCAGTTAATGGTAGGGTAGTTGAAATCACCCATTATTAGAGTGTTGGGTTGTACCTTAATATTTTCCAGTGTATCAAGAAAAGAGGAGTGGGAATCCTGGGGCATGGTGGGGGGGTCTGTAGCAAGCTACAATCTGGATTGCGGTTTAGCCCAGAGTTAGTTGAACTTGGATAATCTCGGATGCATTATGCTGAGCAACTAGCTTGGAGGTGTGGATATCCTTAATGAATATGGACACACCTCCACCTTTAGTGTTTCGGTCTGGGTTTGGTGGCCGAAAGGTGTGGTATGAATTACAGCCTGGTAATGCAGGGGTGCTCTCTGGAGCTTTGAACCAGGTCTCTGTCACCGTACAGATGTCAATGTTCTCCATTTTAAGGAGTGCCTCGAGTGAGTGCATTTTGAGGTTTAGACTTCTAGCATTGAGTAGCATTACCCTCAGATTTTGCTTGCTTGCACCTGTTATGGTGGTGAATTTGTCATTTGAACCTTGCCTAAAAAAGGCACTATAAGGGTGGCAAGAGCCTTTGCCAGTATCCGGAATCCCAGGGGCGACAGGTGCAGGCCATCTCTGGCAAAGCAGCATGGTCTGTCGATCATGTCATCCCAGGCAGACAGATACTGGATTCCCTTATAATGACACCAGAAGCTTAGCCAGTTGTTAAAGTCAACCATTTTGTCCTTGTACTGTGGTGTCATTCTGGGTGATAGCAGGATGCTACTCAGGGCTAGGGTCATACCAGCCTGGGCTACAAGATCAGAGAGCTCCTCCATGTCTCTTTTCACGTAGTCCAGGGAGGTACGTCTCAGGTCATTCACACCAACATGGACAATGACAGAGTCATATTTGTACTTGTTGTGGAGTGACCTGAGTGCATGTATTATGTGGCGGATCCTGGCACCTGACAGGCAGCTGACAGTAACTTTTTCCTTGTTTAGCCTGGTGAGTGGAACATCAGTGTGCCTGACTATAGAGTCACCTATGATTAGAGTGTTGGGTACGTTATGCCTTATGGGCTGTAGTTGAGTGGCACACTGAGTATGTGGACTATGTGTCATTTGGGTTGTGTTGGGGGGTGGAGGTTGCTTGCATTTCTGCTTTGGAGGTCTCTGTTGTTTGGGCAGATTAGTACAGAGAGCATCCATGAATGTACGTGTGTGTTTTGTGGTTCTGTGTGTGTGTTTTGGTGGTGTAGGTTTTGAGGGACTATGTGATGAGTGTGGTGCGGTGAAAGTGTTTACCTTCTCCTCTTGACTGTCTAGGCCTGTCTTTGATAAAGAGAGCTTTGCTTCCAGTTTGGCTATATAAGTGCATCTCTCACAGGTCGTAGTGTTGGGTGGAGGAGGAGAGGGTTGTCTGTGTACATGAGGCAATTGCTGCATTGTCTCAAGATGCCCAGATTCATCAGGTAGACAGGAGAAAACACCGGGAGCTGACCTTTAGACATGCCTGAAAAGGTGCTTATTTATTAAGTACTAAAAACTGTTTTCCTCTAGACAAGTGAGGAAAGTTGAGTGCTGTAGTAATTTGTAACTTATTTAGTGCTTACAATGAGTTCTGAACAAGTGCTGGGATCAAAGAAACAGATGAATGCTAAACCTAAAAAGCTGGCTAGTTGCAAGGGAAATTTTGAAAAACAGACTTTATGGCGCCAGGAATAGTTTAACCCCAGTTAAGTGGGGGGGGGGGCTTAGGAGCTCACAAACAGTCCTGGACACAGCAAATCCATATCTGACCTACCACAGGAAAGGGGGGAAGCAAGCTTAGATTTTTTTTTCCAGTAAAGTGGAAATGGAGAAAGCTGGAACAGAAGTTAATTCAACGTTAAGAATCTGAGTGAGTTGGCCTTCACAAATGTTCTCTATTAGATTGAGTGAACTAATGACACTAGACTGGGAGGAGTGTCACAGATCAAATATACAGTATGGGCGGGCAGCTGCAAAGCCACCAAGTATAAAAAACACAACACTAGGGAGGATGGGTGGGTGGGAAAAAATTACAGTTCCTAGCTGTAGCCACTAAATAAAAGTTTTAAACAGATCAAGCAGCAGACTAGAGAATGCTTTTAACAAACAAAAATGCACATAAAGGTTCGGACAGAGCAATCACAAACAGAAAATACAACTCTCAGTATGAAAAAGCAGTTTACAGTTAAGTAATGTTAAAACAGTTTAAAACAGTACATAAATGCAGTGAAACAATAAAAAAAGCTTTATAACAGTGCAAAAATATAGTAGATCAACTGTATAGCACAATTATAAGCGTTTCAGAAGTGCAATTCAGTGAAATAAGCGTAAGAAATAACTTAGCCTGCTCTTGGAATCTTAATGAATTTCCACTTATGCAATGCAATCCAGAGCCTGACAATGCATGCAGAGCCTTTATAAGACACAGGGTTTATATAGCAGTAAGAATGGAAGAGTTGGGAAGATCAGATTACTCCTCAGCCTCTGCTATTACCCAATCACTCATACTACAGAAGGTCAGGAGGCCTTGTTACTCTCAATAATGAAGACAATCAGCAGAAAATGGCTGCCAGAAACACAAACAAAACTTCCAGCCTACACTACAGGCCTCTATCAAGATTATGCCACCTGAGCAGAACACAGAAACCTCACTTTAAAAGCATAGAAAGAACACCCACAAATAGAAAATCCAAGTCTCAGTATGAAAAAGCAGTTTACAATTTAGTAATTTAAATAAAACAAAAACAATTATAGTAATGCACACTATTACAGTTCCTAGCTGTAGCCACTAAATGAAAGTTTTAAAAAGATGAAGGAGCAGACTAGAGAATGCTTTTAACAGACAAAAATGCACATAAAGGTTCGGATAGAGCAATCACAAACAGAAAATACAACTCTCAGTATGAAAAAGCAGTTTACAGTTAAGTAATGTTAAAACAGTTTAAAACAGTACATAAATGCAGTGAAACAATAAAAAAAAGCTTTATAACAGTGCAAAAATATAGTAGATCAACTGATAGCACAATTATAAGCGTTTCAGAAGTGCAATTCAGTGAAATAAGTGTAATCTGCCATTGAATTTATTCCTGATGGGATGTAAGTTGCTTGGAGAAAAAAATTGTGGCAAATTGCAAAATCTCAAGCTATCACTACCAGCCTGCAGATATAATAGGACTTTCTTCCTTCTTATTTGTTGATACACCACATAACTGTTGTATTGTCTGTTAGGACTTGCAGTGGTTCTGGAGATCAGAGGTGATGAATCTGAAAGCAAAGTTTAGGGCTTTAATATTCTTGATGTTTATGTTCTTGTGCCTATCTTGCTTGGACCAGGCTCCCCGGACTTTCATGCCTATTGAAAAGGCTTCCCAAGCTAGATCTGAAGCATCTGTTGAGATATTGTGGAGGTGAGAAGGAGCTAGAAAAGATGCACCTGGATTGAATATTACCTGGTTTTACCCACTTTTGGAGAACTTTCTTCACAAATGGTGAAAGAGGAATTGGAAAGAACAGGTAGTGGCAGTGGTGTGCCCAAATTGATTAGAGATAGCACAGAATCTTCCCCAGATTTCATCCCCCTCTACGCTATGTCATTGTACCTCCTCTTACCTTTTTAGTAACTATGTTTCCTCACTAATCTGTATAAATGGATATTTTTTGTTGTGCTAATAGTTAATATGTTTTCTTCTCAATGTATTTAACTGTATACTTGCTGTACTATTTGAAATTGTTTTTATTTTTATTTTTGCCTATGTAGAATTAACTACCTGCTGTACCTATTGTGTAACTTTGAATGTATACTTTTTTGGAGCTTTTCTCCCCAGGACTCCATTGAAAATGGGTTCATTATGGCCCAATGGACTATCCTGGTAAACCAACTGCAATAAATAAAATAAATAAAATAAATAAATAAGATGGAGTCTAGCAAAGGGAGTCATCTGTATTGTTGATGCCATGCACCCCAAAGCTCTCAGAATCTGTCTTGCAGAAGTCATTTCCAGATTTGAAAGAGATATAAAGTTGTGTGTCAGAAATTCAATCTTCTCCTGAGGGAGGGAAGCCATTTTGTAAGACGTGTCAGGCAGACATCCCAGTAACACTAGGCTTGAGGTGGTTGAAGGGTGGATTTCTTCAAGTTTAGAGTGAAGCTTAGATGAAAGAGAATGCTGTCTGTGAATTGCAAATCATTTAGATTTTTGAACTGAACTGGCATGAATGAAGAAATGGTTTAAGTGAGGGTAATCCTGCTAATTAACTAATATAAATTATTGATTAGCCAACAGCCTTCTTCATGGAATCTCCCCCACAACTGATTACTCTCATAACTATCTCAACCCTATCCTGTACTGCACTGAACCATGCCACCTGCCTCAAATGTACAATAATAGCCCCTTATACTACATCCACAACTTTATCTTTACTTACTAGCAAACAATCAACTAGCTTCTCAGATATATCTGGCAACCTTATTGAACCTTACAATATCCACCTTTTCAAATTTAAAATCCTTCCCTTTGCTAGCCTTTATATAGCTAAATCATGCAGTGATTTACATGCTAAAAGATTAATAAACCTCACACAACTCCACTCTACATTATCTCAATCCAGAGACATTCACCTCAATCCAGGGCCCACTCACAAAAATGCCCCTCGCCCAGTCCCTCACACAAAACATCTTTTGCTAGCAGCCCTAAACATAAGAAGTATCTGTGATAAAATAACAGAATTCCATGCATGGTTAGCACAATACTCTCCTGACATACTAGCCATCACAGAAACGTGGTTAAAACCACACATCCAAGATTATGAAATAGTTCCCCCTGGAATTAGTATACTAAGGAATGATAGAACCACAAAAAAACAGGTAAAGTTGCATTAGTTTATCCTAATATCTACACAAATGTACCCCTCTCCAAATCAGTTCCAGACTTTGCAAATGCTGAAATTCATATCTCATCCCTACAAATTAACAATACCAAACAGCTGTGCATTGTAGTTGTGTACATACCCCCTGAACAAAATATACTGTATTGGATATCCAAAAACATTCCCAATGGAACAATTATCATGGACAGTGTAAATATTAATTGGCAAGACTTAACAACAGATTCCCCAGTAAACTGCATTAACTTTTATGGCTTTACACAACTCATCACTACTCCCACCACAGTGCAAAACAGTAGCACCCCAGGAGTAACCCTAGACTGGATCCTAGTCAGTGATTCCCCAAAGTTACACACCTTACCAAACACCTTAAGTGACTACTTACCCTTCTATACCTATTGGACCTCCCTTCAAGTACCAAAACTCCACATCTACAAATCCTCCAGATACCTATCAGAATTTAACCAACAACTATTTAACATCTTAGAAACATCAACTGGTCCTCACTAAAGACACTACTTGTAAAAAATGCCCTTGATCATTTCAATAAAATATTCCTAGACACCCTCAATCACTTAGCCCCCCTGTACACAAAAATAATAAGAAATAATCATGCTCCATGGCTAACAAAATCCACAAAACAAGTACTGCTTACCAGAGATAAAGTCTGGAAAAACTGGCATAGAAATAGAAATCAAACAAGCTTTCTAGTATACAAACAGCTATGCAATAAAGCTAAAAACTAGTAATTGCAGATAACAGAAATTACTTCTCCCAACAATTGTCCAGCCACAAAAATAACCCCAAAAAGTTTTGGAAAACAATCTCATCACTACTTGCTCCAGGTTCCACACCAAATCCATCTTCTTCCACAGACAAAACATTTTCTCAACTAGTTGACCTTTTCCGTAATCATTTTATCAAAATAATACTAGACCTTGTAACAAAACCTACTTTAAACACTAACCACAGCTCCATGGATAAAATAACTGCATCCACTCCTCAAACATATAAACACCCAATATAGATAACACAATCTCCTCCCTCCATCATCTTCATACCTTTACTTCAACTACCTTATGTCCTCCCTTTTCTCTACAACCAGTATCAACGTATCTAATACATAAGCTTCTTCTGAGGTTAAAACCTTGATCCCTTTCTAGTGACAATCTTCCTTCAGAATACTTAAAACTTGCTGCTGAAGCTGTAACTTATCCCATCCGCATCCTTATTAATAGATGAATCAGGGAATCCCTAGTCCCAAACCTCTGAAAAAAATCCATCATCACCCCCATGCATAAACATGGTAAATCCAATGAATTTACAAATTATCGCCCCATCTATCCTTCCTTTCAAAGCTGATAGAAAAATGTGTACATAAATAGCTAATTATGCCAACTAATCAATAATAACCTTCTTACACCAACGCAACATGGTTTTCAACCTGCGCATAACACAACCACATCCCTGATCTCTTTTATGAATACTATCAACAAAGCCTTAGACTCTGGCCATCTAACCTCTGTTATCTTACTAGATTTATCAGAAGTGTTTGATATACTGTCATGCAATAAACTCACACATCAACTTTCTGCCATGGGTCTTTCATAAGCCTCCCAACAGTGGTTCACTAGTTACCTTACTAACTGGCAAAATAGTCTGTCTCAATACCAGATCAATAAAATTGGAGTATCCCAAGGGTCCATTCTAGGACTGTTGCCCTTTAATATCTTCATTAATAACTTATACACTGCCTCTCCTCAAAGCCATATTATACAATACGCTGATGATTTCAGCATTATTTCATCATCAAACAGCATTGAGCACCTCTAGCATATAACCCAGAATTCCTTTAGCTCTGTAGAACCTTGGCTCATTGAAGCACAGCTACTCCTTAACCCAAATAAGACAAAACTGATGCTTTTCACACTACAGTCTTCCACATTTGATTTTAAAATGTGCTCACAGAATGATACTGAAATTAAAATAGTCACTGAAGCAAAGCTACTAGGGATTACTATAGATAAACTCACATTTGAACAACATGTTCTCAGTGCCATTGAAAACACTCACTACAAACTAGGAACACTGAGCGGACATAAAGATTTCATGGATAGCTCACACAAAAAAAACCACTAGCCAGTACCCGTTTACTCCCTTCTCTACTATGTGGGGCCCCCATTTTCATTAATTTATATAAAACTTTGGCAAACTCCAGTCTTGTTATTACAAGATGTCCAAATTCACCTCTGGTACACCCTATCACTAACACCACTGCCACGCCCTAAAAGAACTAAACTGGCTTAATTTTCCTCACCATCTTGAATTCCTGTAGTTATCTCTAGCATGCAAAATTATATACAAACCTTACAGTTGTCCTGCCTTAAAATCAGTACTACACTGCTATATCCCCACCAGAACCCTCCTTTCTGAAAACAAAAAACTTCTAACTGTACACTGACCAAACATCAGGGCAGGCCACTGTCTTTACACGTATGCAATTGCAAACCTATGGAGCAACTTACCTGTTAATGTCAGAGCTATAGACTGCCTCAAGAGTTTTAAGCTCACACTAAAAAACTACCTTCTTAAGTTCCGTATATGCCCTTTGTACTTTACCAGAAAGATAATCATCTTGACTATTCCCATTATATTTCAACATAATTTCCAACTACATGCATTGCCAATCTCACAGTCAAGTTTTTGCCACAGCATTTGGAATTTCTCTAAGCACAGCATTTTTTATCTGTTCAAGTCTTGTAGAATCTTGATGAGTTTCACTGAGTCTAGTAGAATCTTCTACAGTCTTGTTGGACTCTTGTATAACCTTGTATGTTTGTCTACAGTCTAGGACAGTCATTTTAGAGTCTTACACAGTTCTGTATAATCTTTATGTATTGTTGAGTCGTGTTAAGTTTTATAATGTCTTGAAAGTCTTGTGACTCCCTGCATAGTCCTATATTTCATTGTTTAATGCTTCAAAATCCTTGTTATGATCTTGTAAATCCTACAATTGTACTTTCTTTTTGTATATTATTTGTTTCACAGAGCATTAATTTACATGTCTATATGTGTATTTTATTCTTTACATCAAGTTGTAGAGCTTTTCTTCCCAGACCTCCACTGAAAATGGGTTATGTAACCCCGTTGGATTATCCTGGTTAAAAAATGTCAATAAATAATAAATATAACTAACTATGGTACCATAAAGACTGCAAAATGCTACCACAGGGCCAGGCATCTTAAGAAGACTGTTGGAGCCATAGAAAGGCCAAGGGCAATGCAGAAAATTAAAAATAATACACCAAAGCACATCTTAAGTATTTTCATTGATTTGGATAGTTAGAAATGTGAAGTTAGGTATCCTTAAAAATCCAAGGTCACAAAACGTAAAGCCCTTGGAGAAATCATGGAAAGCAAGCTTTCAAAGGTTAACATCTTGAATGTTGGTATTTTCAGAAATGTATTTAGATTTATAGTCCATAATGGGTCTGTAGGCCTCCTCTTTTCTTGGGACAAGAAAATGTCTGAAATAAAAAACTTCTTTCCTTTTTGATGGGAAGGGACACATTCTGTGGTCTCCTGCTGGAATAATTTGAGTAGGACTAGGAGAACTAAGTATAGTTGACTTGAGGGCACCTGATGGATCCTGTAGGAGTTGGGAGGAATGCCAGAGACCTTTGTACCCAGGTTGAATGATATTCAGTGCCCAGGTATTGGATGTTGTTTTTCTTCAAAGGGGAAGACAATAAGATAGTCTTCCTGAAAGTTTTTTTTGGGGGGGTGGCTGAAGTGGTGGTGGTGAGGTGGCTGAAAGTAGTCATAAGTTAGACCTTTTCATACATTCGTTGATTCATAGATTACTACTAGGCTAACAGCCTGGGGTGCTTTCTAAGCATAGCCAAGTTTTCCAGAAATAATAATGATGATGCTCATTGTGTTTCACTGTTGCAGTCATTACACTTGGGTTATCCTGCTGGCAGGCTACCCACAGTCGGCCTGAATTCCAAAGTCTTGTTCCGGCTTCGTTGCTGTCGTCTCTTCCCTGACGTCAGTGCACCAGGGGTATAAAAGATGCAGCCGATGCCATTTTCTTCAGTCTTTCTTGCCGTGCGGTGCTCGAAGCAAAAGCAGTTCGCAAGTGCCGGTCGGCTGACTCCTGAGATTTTCAAAATTGAATTTCAGATCCGAAGTCTTTTATAAAGTTAAGTACCCCGTTGGGGAAACTTTTTTCTTGCTCCAGACCGATGTCAGAAAAAGTTAACAATTGTATTTCTTGTGGGAAGCAAATACCTCATAAGGATTTTCACTCTTACTGTATTCCTTGCCGAGGCCCTGACCACGACGTTGCTAGTTGTCAGTGTTGTGCTAGGTTTAACCAATGCACTATTAAGCGTCGGTACGATTTTGCTTTTCATTACTTTGGCCGAAGGTTTAACTACATAATGCCGTCGGAACAGCCGACGACCGGAGTTCATAAAAAGCGCAAGGAAAAAGTAATCCTCAGGAGGAGAAGCTGAAGGAATAGATTCTTCAGCATCAGAATCCTCATAGGGAGGAATAGAGTATCCCTGTTCTGAAGAGGAGTCAGAGGAAATGGAAACCTGATCAGAGGAATCATATTCAGTGTCTTGCCTAGGCCAGAAAGGACAGGCATCCGAGGTCCAAAACTGACGATGAAGCCTCTTCTAGGCTCGCCGGTTCTCAGTGATGCGCTTTTGCAGCTCCTGACACCTGCTACCTCAGAGCCACAGGCTGCCTCCGACTCGCATGTGGAGACAGCTAGGCCTCTGGATACTCAAGGTATTGGGCCTTCGGAAACTAATCCCTCAGATGGGTCCGGAGCTGCTGAGCAGGCATCGACTTCTGAGGGTGTTTTCAGACCTACACACCTTTATATCAAGCCGACTTCATCATCAAAGACAAAGACTAAAACAGTTTTAAAGACAAGGAAACAAGTACAGCACTCTCCAGGACAGACTTCCATGCCTAAGAAACAGATGCTCAAAATGGCCGAAGACCTAATTACTTTGATCAGGGGTTCCCATCCCCCTCCTGATAAGTGGCCTAGGCAAGACACTGAATGTGATTCCTCTGATCAGGTTTCCATTTCCTCTGACTCCTCTTCAGAACAGGGATACTCTATTCCTCCCTATGAGGATTCTGATGCTGAAGAATCTATTCCTTCAGCTTCTCCTCCTGAGGATTACTCATTTGGGGAAACCTTGCATACCATGAGAGAGCATTTCCACTGGGAGAGCCAAGATTATTCAGATTCTAAGAAAAGGCTCAGACACTTTCTTTTACTTCCTCAGCACAGACCTCTTGCTATTCCTCCTGTTGTAGACATTGTAGATGATGTATTTTCAGAGTCCCCCGACTCTTTACCTCCTGCACCTATTAAGCCAGACAGATACTAAAGGGTTCCAGATTCTCATAAATTTCTATATAAAAACCCTGCTGCTGACCCAGAAACTATTTCTCAGGGTCCCAAAGGGGTCAAGGTTGCTACTGCAAAAAACCCTGTCCCCTCAGATAGAGATTCTAGAGCACTGGACAGATGGGGGAAAAAAGTTTACACTTCTGCTACCTTGGCTGTAAGGGCTTAAAATTGTCAATTTCATATGCTTAAATATCAGCGATAATTAATGTCTGTTAAAACAGAAAATGTTGACAAATTCTGAATGTACTGAGAACAAGGAATTGCAGGATTTATTGCATGCAGCTGAACAAGTGGGAAAACATACTTTGCAATGTGGTTATGATGCACTGGAGGCCTCTTGCAGGGCCACTGTAACAGGTTCTGTCATTAAAAGACATGCTTGGTTAAAGGAACAGACTCTGCCTAATCATGTTAAAGCAAAATTATTGGATGCTCCATTACAGCATGATACTTTGTTTGGTGTTAAGGCAGAAGAGGTGTTGAAGAAAATGGAGGATAAAGCTAAATCTATGCAGACAGTGAAGGATTTCTTACAGGTGCAGCCACCCATATTTAGCAGGAACTGGCCTTCTAAGAACTGGTCCTTTCCCATGTCAGACAGGCCACAAAGAGGCAGATACAGACGCCCTAGAGGCAGACAACAGCCCCAGGGCTCATACAGGCCCAAACAGTGGGGTGCTTCTACCTCTAAAAGCGGAGAAACAAATCACAGCCTTATAGGAAACAGTCCCAATGACTTCCCTCTGCCAATGCCAAGCACTTATCTTTTGGCAGCACCCTTGGGGGGAAAGCTAGCACTTTTTTCACAAAATTGGCACATGATTACCCAGGACAAATGGGTCTTAAATATAGTATCTCAGGGCTACAGGTTCCACTTTCACACCCTTCCAAAGGCAAAAGGTATGCCAGACCTTCCACACAATCAATGTGCAGAGGCACAAAACCAAGTTTCATCTCTCATGGACATGAGGGCGATTCATCCAGTGCCACGACAAGAGCAGGAACAAGGATTTTACTCAAGACTTTTCTTATTACCAAGAAAGGACAAAGCATGGAGACCAATTCTGGACCTGTCTATTCTAAATACTTTTGTGGACGTTCAGAAATTCAAAACGTTGACTCTGCAGCAGCTTCTGCCCATGCTGGGCAAAAAGGCTTGGCTTGTAACTTTGGACCTCAAAGAGGCATACCTGCATATCCCAATCAGACAGTCTTGAGAAGATACCTCAGATTCATAGCTGGCTCAATGCACTACCAATTCTCTGCACTGCCCTTTGGCTTATCTACTGCGCCCAGGGTCTTCACAAAATGCCTGGCACCAGTAATTGCATTTTGCAGACAAAGAGGAATTCATATATATCCCTACTTGGACAACTGCCTTATTCAAGCAGGGGCCAAAGACATTCTACTAAAGCATCTGGCGTTTGTAAAAAGATTACTAATTTGCCTAGGGTACACAGTAAAGGAAAAGAAATCAAAACTAGTACTTTCTCAAGAGATAATATTCCTGGGTGCAAGCTTAAATACAACTGCCCAGATGGCTTATCTCACGCCAGACAAACAAAGGCAACTGACTTCTTACTTCGAAAACATGGCAACAAAGACCCAGTTATCTGCAAGAAAAATTCTGCAGGCTCTGGGCTACATGACCTCCTGCATTCTGCTAATTCCATATGCAAGACTGCATATGAGGAAACTACAATGGTACCTAAAAAGTGTTTGGACTCAACATTGCCACAGCCTGGAATCATTAATTTCACTCATTCCCTGCCTGCAACCGGAGTTTCAATGGTGGGCACAGGCCTGTCACCACAACAAGGGACAGCCATTCACTTTACCCACAGCCAGGCAAACACTAACAACAGATGCATCAGATTATGCCTGGGGGGCCCACATGGCAGGAAAATGCATTCAGGGCACATGGTCCCCAAGCCAAAGGCATCTACACATAAATCAAAAAGAGATGCTAGCTGTACAAAATGTCCTGACAGCCTTCAAGGACCTACTTCATCCAGGACAGCTGCTGATAAAGATGGACAACACCACAGTCATGTGGTACATAAACAAGCAGGGGAGCACACATTCCCCCCCCCCCTGCAGACAAGCCATGATTTTGTGGAACACAGCATTGACTTACCAAGTACACCTGCAAGCACAATTCCTGCCAGGAAAAACAAATGCTCTGGCAGATGAACTAAGCAGAAACCTCATGGACCCTCACGAGTGGAAACTAGATCCACAAATCTTCAGCATGATAACAAGGAAATGGGGACACCCAGACATAGATCTTTTTGCCTCCCCTCACAACAGCCAACTTCAGAGATTCTGCACAAGGACTTATCACAAACAAGCATGGAAAGTGGATGCTCTGTCATTCAGCTGGAACAACCTTACAGTATATGCCTTTCCTCCACTGCCTCTCCTCCCCAAGGTACTCCTGCAGGTCAGACAAGAGAAGCCACAAATGATTCTGATTGCCCCGGATTGGCCACGCCAACACTGGTACCCAATCCTAAGGAGCTTGTCCCAAGGCCCAGCCTGGACATTGCCTCAAATTCCTCATTTACTGACCCAACAAAACAATCAGATCCTGCACAGCCAACTCACAACTCTAAATCTAGCTTCATGGGCGGATACTGTAACCATTCAGAATACACCTCTCTCTAAAGCAGTTATGGATCTCATTTTGGAGGCCAGGAGGCCCAGCACCAGAAAATCTTATGCAGAAAAAATGGAAGAGATTCTGTGCTTGGAACCAGGCACAAGGGATTGACATGCTTGTTCCAAATATTCCTCAGATTTTACAATATCTAACTGAGATGCTGGACAAAGGCCTATCCTTCTCATCAATTAAGATCCATGCCTCTGCCATTTCAGCTCATTACAGTACAGCCCCACCTATTTTTTCATATCCATTGCTTAGGCAGTTCCTCAGGGGGGCCAAAAACATGAGACATCCAAGGAGAGCACCAATACCTGCATGGGACCTCAATTTTGTCTTGGAAAAACTCACACTGCCTCCTTTTGAGCCAGCCAATACAGCTGAGATAAAATTCTTATCATGGAAAACAGCTCTGCTCCTAGCAATAACTTCAGCAAGAAGAGTCTCAGATTTACAGGCATTAATGGCTGTGGAACCTTTTATCATCTTCCATCCGGACAGGGTTTCTCGAAGGACAAACCCAACATTTATGCCTAAGGTAGTGCCCAGTGTGGCTCTTAACCAAACCATTCATTTGCGTACTTTTTACCCAATCCCGTAGAATAAAGGGGAGAGACTTCTGCATTCTTTGGACATACACAGACTGAGCAACTTTTAGTGGCATATGCTGCAGGATCACAAGGAAAGGCTATCTCAAAGCAGACTATTTCAAAATGGATAGGACACTGCATTCGTTTCTGCTATTCACAACATGGTAAATCAGTGCCTAAGAGCATTAGACCACATTCTACCAGGGCAGCAGCCACCTCAGCAGCCTTCCTCAGAGGAGTACCACCCAAGGATATTTTGGAGGCTGCAACTTGGACTTCAGTGTACACTTTTACTAAGCACTACCACTTGCCTCTTTACTCTAAATACAGAACAGGCTTTGCCATTGCAGTCTTGCAGGAACCCTATAAACACTCCTAATTCTATTTAGACCCAGCCGCCCAACCTCAGCTTTGAGATTCAACCCAAGTGTAATGACTGCAACAGTGAAACACGATGAACAATGTACAGTTGTGTACCTACCATAAATGTAGATGTTCGAGTGTATTCACTGTTGCAGTCCAGGTTACCCACCCACCATCCCCCTTTCTCTGCTGGGACCTATATGTACTTCTCTATCCTTTACAACCTATGTGGTGTATTTGCTTGTAGATGAAGGTATTGTTTATTTTAGTGCATGCTTTTGTTAGCAATGTTTTTTTAGCCTACCGTTTTGGGGGCACCTGACATCTGGGGCAAGAAAAACTGAAGAAAATGGAGTTGGCTGCATCTTTTATACCCCTAGCGCACTGACGTCAGGGAAGAGGTGACAGCAACTGACGCCGGACTAAGACTTTGGAATTCAGGCTGACTGCGGGTAGCCTGCCAGCAGGATAACCCAAGTGTAATGACTGCAACAGTGAATACACTCGAACATCTACATTTATGCTAGGTACACAACTGTACTTTCTGTATCCAAATAGGACATTGAGGGCCAGGCATTTGTAAGTTACCTCTGTCCATAAGGGACATGGATGCCAGGCCTGGTTTGTGTAAATTTCTTATTCTTTATCCACTGGTCTAGGTTGCACTTAAACTGGGTAATAAATTAACTCAGCTTAACATGGATGAGAAGTCTGTTCCATAGGAGGAGCAGTCTCTGGAGCAGATATCCATCTCTCCAGAATGTTCTGTGTAAGTCACAGACAAAATTCAGGTCCATAGACTTTGTATTTATTGTACTCTTTCACTTATGAATATGTAGGAGATTCATAAGTGTGGGGTTTGCAGATGCCTTGTAAGCCAGGCATAGATCACCCCTCAGCAATCTGTAGGAGACTGAGTAGCGGGAAAGGGCTTTAAGGTGTTCTACATAAGACAGGTTTGTTCCACCTTGTATCCTTAATGTAAGGAACATCTGAGATCCCTCTTGTTGCTGCATATGTCAGGTAGTTACCAAAGGAAGCATCATACTCTGATTGGCATGATAAGAACAGAGTACAACGGAATAATGACCTCTTTGGACGTAGATGCAATGCCCTTACTTATAAGTTGTGCAGCATAGAAGGATTTCCTCACCAGTGTGGCCACGTGGTGGTCAAAGGTAAGGCTACTTTCTGCATGTGTTCCCAGATCCCTGACCACTGACTCTTAGGGGTGTATTATCAACATAGTAATTAGCTGGGATGGTTGACTTCGCAAAGGGTACAGTTATGCATTTCTCAGCATTGAGTTTAAGACCATGGCATTTGTAGTCATAAATGGACTTTCTTGAAGAATGCTAGCATCTGCAGGATTGTCGATGATAACCCCTAGCTTGCAGTCATCTGCAAACTTAGTCATAAACCTTTAGCATTTGCTTCCATTTCTGAGAAATAGATGCCAAAAAGGAGTAGGCCCAATAGAGAACCCTGGAGGACTACGCTGGTGACTAGCATCATGGTGGAGGTAGCTTCACTTGTTTTAATCTCCTGGGTCCTATCAGTGAGCCAGTTGGCTGTCCACCTGGTAATAAAAGGGTTTTAATGAGCTTGTCTCTAATTCCCGAGTGGGTTATTGTATCAAAAGCCTTGGCCAGGTTGAGGTAAACTGTATGCACAGTCTTACCTTCATCCAGTGCTTTGCTGACCCTCTCAAAAAAGTCCACCAGTTTTAATAAGCATTACTTTCCTTTAACAAAATCAAACTGTGATGTGTCCTGCATTTGCAGGTTACCCATGTCCTCATTTATCATGTCCATGATGATGACTCTTTCCATGGCCTTGCATATGAGACTGTTATCAGGGCCCGTTGATGCAGTAATTTTGGCCTTGGAAAGTGCATTGATGACCTATTCCCTAGTAATGGTTAGGGGGGATTGTGGTATATGGTATTTCCTTTGGACTGTCAGGTGGAAGGGGTGGGGAGGGGGTTTGAGTTGACTCTGTCAACCAAAAGGTTGGCAATGGCCTCCGGTTCAGTGTGGGTGATTCCTTTTACAGTAAGTTATGCACATTGTTGTGTATTTTCCTTGAGGTTACATACATAGCTCTAGAAAGCTTTCTAGTTGTCTTTTGCCTGAGAAACTATTTTTTCTTCAAATTTAGCCTTTGAAGTATATCAGCATCATCAGTATTATCAGCCTTCCATCTCCCTTCTGTTTTGGAGACTGCAACAGTGATATAGAAGGGCATAGTACAGTTGTGTAAAATCTTACTGTAACAGTAGATGTCGATCTCTTCACTGCTGCAGTATTTGCTCACACCCTCTTGTTCATTCTGCATTTTTTCCTTCTGGGTGTGCATGTACTCCTTTGTCCTATGACGACTGTTCTCTTCTGCGACAATTTAGTTCTGGGTAGTTGTATCCGTACATCCCTTTTATGCCCTATGTTCTGTGCGGGGAGCATAAATATGATGCATGGTACAAACAAAATCTCTTTTAAGCTCATCTGTACTGGCTGAGCGACAGGCTGCTTAGGGTGGTACATCCCTTCTTTAATGAACACTGCAGCAGTTAAGAGAAGGACATATATTGTTATAGTAAGATTTTAAACACCTGTACTTTCTAGCTCATCTTTCTCTGACATCTCTCTCTACAAAGCTATATATCATACTTTTCATAAATATTACTGCTTCCTTACTCTTCCTGCTTTATCACCTTATAACTTAACATGCATCACTGAATTTTGTACACATTTCTCCCATTATGTGCTCCACCTTTAACCATTCAAATCACCCCACTTTACCTCTAATTACTTCCAGTATATACAAAGACTCACTCAAGCTTTATTTCAAATTCAAATGACCAAATCCTCACACCTACCACACCAAAATAAAAGTAACTGCTATAATTAAACTAAAACAAGCTTATCAGGCATATCTGTTTTTTCTCTCTCTTGCCACTATGTGGGGATATTTATCCCAACCCTGGCCTCTCCTCCCATCCTGACTCCCCAGTAGCCTCCAAAACTCATCCCAAGCCACCACCTCCCACTCAGCCCACCCATCTTCTTCCAAAACAGGGAACACACCACCATCACCAAGACCATCAAAACCCAGCCTTCCTATCTCAAACTCACTCAAGTAGCTTAAATTAATTTTTTTTAATACTCGTAGCATCTATAATAAAATTTCAGATTCCCATGCTTAGCTCCCACAAAATACACCAGATATTCTTGCTATAACTGAAACATGGCTAAAACCCTATATATTCTGAAATATCACTTCCTGGTTATAATATCAACAGGGCTGATAGAACTCAGAAAAAAGGTGGTGGAGTAGCTTTACTATAGTACCCTGACTATTTTGAAATCCTACCATACAATCAACCTATTCCCAAATACCTTAACACTGAACTCCTCATCTCCCAATTTAAAGTAAATAACCACTAACAACTATGTATTATAATACTCTATATTCCCCAGGTAATAATGCTACAATCCTAGAAAACATCCTGAATCTCACATACAGTTTCTAATGAAAAGAAAATCCTAGCTGACATTGATTTTAACTGACGGATTAGCGTCACAAAATATCCATCAACTAGCGTAAACCTGTTTGGATTGACAACTTGTTTCCTCCCCCCACACGTTATAACTATCCCAAAAACTGTGGCTCAATTCTTGACTGGATATTGGTGTCTGATTCCACTAAGTATGTCTCCAGTGGCACCCTCTCTGATTCCCTCAGTGATTATATCCCTGTATATGCATACCGACTCTGTAACCATCATGTCAAACAACACTTAATTAGAACTTCCCATAACATCACTAATTTTAACCCTAATACATTTAACAGAATTCTAAGCTCCTTTAACTGGTCTATCCAGAAAAAAATTCAACTCAGTGAAGCTGTATACAAGCCTAACTCACTTTTGCTGAAAATATTCAATAGTCTAGAACAAAAAGAATAAAGAATAACCACACTTCATGGTTATCCACTCAAAGCAGGCATCTAATGTATGAAAGAGATAGGGCTTGGAAAGAATGGTTAAACTATAGGTCTCCCCAAACCTACAACACTTTAAAGAACTGTGTAACCGTACTTAAAAAATGGTTATCAGAGATAAGAAAATCTACTTCACCTTAAAAAATTCTGGTCTTCTACCCTGGAACATTTACCACTCTCATTCCTGCCCCAAATAACACTCCCTCCGTAATAAACTGCTCAATTTAACACACATTTTGTAGAAACCATTAAAGTCTTTACTAAAGATTTTCTACCCAGCAATCCTGACATTATCTCTTCTCAGTTAACGAACACCCCCCATTTCACCCTAAAACCCATCCCAACCTCTTACATCAAATTGCTACATCTTAAACTAAAACCGTGCTCACCTTCAGTAGATAATGTCCCAGAAGAATACCTCAAGCTGGCTGCCAATTCCGTAGCCTATCCTGTGTCTAATTAACAGATCTATCAAGGAGTCATACATTCCTTCACTATGGACCTCGTGTGATATAACCAATTTCAGACCTATCGCCATATTATCCCCTTTGTCAAAAGTTGTGAAGACGTGCATTCACAAGCAACTTCTTCAACATATTCTTCAGGAAAAGCTCCTTACCCACACACAACATGGTTTTAGTCCTGCCCAGAACACTACCACTGCCTTATTAACTTTCACAGATGCTATTAACAAAGACAGAGATGAAAGCAAATGTGTTTCCTCTGCATTCCTTGATTTCTCTAAAGCTTTTGATCTAGTTGTGATTACCATGCCCTGGCCCAGCAATCAAGGAACCTCAGTCCTCACCGCTAACACCAGGGAGGTTGTCTCATAGAAGAGGAAAGGATAACAAATACACACAGCAAAGTACAATTTCCCTTAAGTGTACACAGAGATCACAGTCAGTCTGGGGCTGGTTGCACCCTTGCTCCCCAGGCCCCCAATAAGACTCCCCACTGGCACAGCTATAGGGTCCAGATCTCAGCCTAGCTGGCAAGCTAACCTCCAGTACCCTCTCTGTCCAACCAGTGCTTTATGTCCCTGCCCAGGTAGCTGACACACAGCCACACTTTGAGATAAGTATTTATACAACTTCACAGACACTCCTGGGAAAGGCTGACACAGATTCTCTAGCTTTGCCCCTTTACCCAGACTATACGGTAGTAATTTCTGCCACCACCAGCTAACAATTATCAGCTACCCAAAGGCCTTTGAAAGGGTGTCCAATTATTACTGTGCAATATTATTATCCAATTGGTAATGTAACTATTCAATCTAAGGCTTATTAGAGTGGCTTATTACAATAAACTCTATAAATATGCAATGTACTCTAGAACTTACTTATCTCTACACAAACCAGCCACAGGTAAAGGTTTTTAAAATATTTAATAATAAATAATTAAAACACAAGACACTACTACTACACCACAGAGATATCTAAGAGTTCAGAGATCACACAGAAACTTACAGTAATACAGTAGGACAGGTCTGATGTCAAAGAAAAACACTTTCATTTAACTTTCTAATATTTAGCCACTCTTAAGAGAAAACACAGTGCTACAATCCTACTTACATACATAAAGAGCATAAGCAGTGCTGGGGTTGATGGTCCAAAACAAAATGCTTACAGTCTCTCTCTCAACAATAGTTTTTAAACTCACTAACAAACAGCTCTGCTAAGGCCCTCCCAGATTACATCATTTTGACAATTAGTTTTCCCAGTATTCACATTATATAATTTTGACACTTAGCCTAGAGTTCCCAGGCAAACAAACTACATTATTTAGCAAGCTAACACCTGCTCAGGAAACTACAACAATAAAAGACATTTCATATGTACACTCTAGTAATCATTCCTTAATTTAAGACAATAGAAAGAATGTGTTCAGCCAGCCGGTTCGGCACCACCATTTAGATAATTGTAACTTCAAAGAACATTTGAAATGCTTGGCTTGGTTTTCCTTACAGCAGATGGCAATGTTGCAACAATCTTGAAGTTCGCATTTTACAGTGTTTTCTTTCATTTAAGAACACAAGCCTGTATTTTACATTTTTTATACAAATGATAGAATTATGTATCAAATTCTATTTGACAAGACTGGCAGCCTTCACCCATCTTTCCCCAATCTTCACATCTCTTCCCCCTGGAGAACTCAAGCTAGTTTTTCAAGTGACCCTTGAGAAACACTGCTTGAGAGGGTTAGGTCTATCTGAGTGTACCTCACCCCATTCCCTGTCTTGAGAGCCCATCTGCATTGGCATTGCTACTCCCACTGTGGTGCTGCACTGACATAACACATGCTTGCAACTCCAGGCTCCATCTTAGCAACTTGGCATTTTGTTGACTGTCTCTGTTTAACCATATTAGGGGGTTGTGATCTGTCATAACAGTGAATTTCCTTCCATACAGATAAGGCTGACGTTTCTGCAATGCCCACACTATAGCTAGACATTCTTTTTCTACAGCTGCATAGCATTCCTCCCTGGGTTAGAGCCTACGACTGAGATAAACCACTGGGTGCTCTTCTCCCTCTGAAGAAATTTGGCTAAGTACAGCCCCCACCCCATGGTTCTTCTCCCTCTGAAGAAATCTGGCTAAGTACAGCCCCCACCCCATGGTTCGAAGCATCCACTTGCACAACAAATTCTTTGCTGTAATCTGGACTGGCTAACACAGGGGGTCCTCCCAAAGCCTCTTTAAGCTTCTGAAATGCCTGCTCACATGCTGGGGTCCACACTACCTTATCTGGCCTGTTCTTCCTTGTCAGGTCTGTGAGGGGAGCAGCTATGGTATTATAACTGGGGACGAATATTCTGTAGTACCCTGCTGTCCCTAAGAATGCCATCACCTGCTTTTTGTTAACAGGTGCAGACCATGCCTGAATAGCTTCCACTTTGGCAGGTTCTGGCCTTTTCTTAGCACTCCCCAATCTATGTCCTAGGTAGGAGACCTCTGCCATACCCACCTGACATTTGCTTGGCGTAATGGTCAACCCTGCCCTCTATAGTCTGCCCAGCACCTCCCTGACATGCTGAAGCTGCTCTGGCTAGGAATGGCTGTAGATGGCAATATCATCTAGGTAAGCAAGGGCAAACCCTCCTGCTCCTGCTAGGATATTATCCGCCAGCCTCTGGAAAGTTGCTGTGGTATTCTTCATCCCAAAGGGCATTTTTTTGAACTCATACAAGCCAAAAGGAGTCACAAAGGCTGACATCTCTCTAGCACTGGGAGTCAAGGGCACCTGCCAGTAACCCTTGGTAAGATCAATGTTTGTAAGATACTTAGTCCCACCCAGCTGCTCTAGGGCCTCATCTGTCCTAGGTATGGGGTAAGCATCCGACTCTGTGTGACTGTTTAATTTCCTGTAATCCACACAGAACCTGGTGCTGCCATCCTTCTTTAGCACCAACACCACTGGCAAGGCCCAGGGACTGTTGGAATCTTGAATCACCCCTAGTTCCAACATCTCCTGTACCTCTTTCCTCAGAGTCTGTCTGTCTCTCTCAGGCACCCTATAAGGGGCCGGCCTAATAGGCCTTTGGGGTCCTATATCCACCTGGTGCTTCTCGAACCTGGGTAGGAGATAGCTGCCAGGACATTGCTACCCCTTCCACTGAGGTGTCAGCCCAAGCCTCACTGAGGAGATCAGTCTCCAGATCTCCCACAGACTCCTCGTACAATCCACTGCAAATACTTAGCGCAAGGGCCTCCCAATCATTGTAAGTTTTCATCATGTTAACATGGTACAGTCTGTGCCTCTGCTGTCTGCCTAGCACTTCAACCATGTAATTAATATCACTTGCCTTTCTTATCACCTTGTGGAGTCCCTCCCAAGCTGCTTGCAGCTTGTTGTGTCTGACAGGAATGAAAACCATTACCTGCTGCCCCACAGCATATTCTCTAGCTTGAGCATTCCTGCCATACCACACCTTTTTCTGTTGCTGGGTTTCTGCCAGGTTCTCCTGGGCCAAGCCCATGAGTTCCCTGAGCCTTGTCCTGAGGTTTAGGACGTATGCCACAATAGACTCCTTGTGAGACTCACACTCACCTTTCCACTCATCTCGAATTAAATCTAGAGGTCCCCTCACCCTATGCCCATACAACAACTCAAAGGGTGAAAAACCTGTGGATTCCTGGGGAACTCTCTGTAAGCAAACAACAGATGTGACAAATATGTGTCCCACTCCCTCTTAAACTGATCTGCAAATGCCCATAGCATGGACTTGATTGTAGAGTTTAACCTCTCAACAAGGCCATTAATCTGGGGAAAGTAGGGGGTGGTCTTCATGTGCTTCACCCCACAGGACTTCCACAGACAAGCCAGCAGGTCTGACATGAAATTGGCACCCCATTCAGTCAGTATTTCTTTTGGGAAACCTACCCTGCTGAAAATCTCTAACAAAGCATTTGCCACCTTCTATGCCTCAATGGAGGACAAAGTCACTGTCTCAGGGTATTGTGTAGCATATTCCACTACCACTAGGATATACTTTTTCCCTGTGGAACTTGGGGTACTCAGATGACCCACATTATCCATAGCTGCCCTCTGAAATGGCTCATCAGTCACAGGCAATGGCATCAATGAAGCTCTCACCTTGCCTCATGCCTTGCCTACCTTTTGGCACTGCTCACAGGTCATGCAGTACCCTGTTACATCTCTGGAAATTCCAGGCCAATAGAAGTTTTGCATAATATGCCTCTTTGTACATTTTATGCCCATATGACCTGCAAAGGGAATATCATGGGCTATGGCTAGAAGCACCAGACGGTAAGCTCTAGGCACTACCAACTGCTGTACTCTCTCACCTTCTAGCCCTCCCTCAGGGGTCCACTCTCTGTATAGTAACCGTTTGTCCCACTGTACAGCTTCCCCCTTCCCTTGAGAATCAGGTGCCTCCCTAGCTACCTGCCTCAGGCCTTGCAATGTAGGGTCTGAGAGCTGAGCCTGTCTCAACTCTCTGTTTGTAACCCTTCCCAGCTCCCCTTCCACTGGAAGTCTGGCATCCTCTGACAGTGGTGCTTCACTGTCAGCCTGGGTACTACTACTCACCTCTACCTTTGCAGTTACCCTGCCCAAGGGAACATCAGTACCCTCAAGCAGCTGTGGCTCACATTCAGTCTCACTGTTAAAGTGTAGCTCACTCCCTGAAGTAACCACATTAGCAGTCCTGGCTGCAAGTATGCAGTCTGTCTGGGTCTTCCTCAGGCTACCAGACCCACATGCTTGTCTCCTAGCCTCACTGCATGTTCATAGGTTCATAGGTAGGTACTAGGCTATTGGCCCTAGGGCCTATACAAGCCTAGCCAAAAATGTACCCTGGCTTTCGCCACCCAAGAAAATTATTTTCCTGTCCCCTGCCAAGCAGAACCACAGAAGTGATCCCCGGGGTGAATTTCTTATTACCCATCCAGTCATCAAGATTTTTCTTGAAGAGTGCTAATGAGGAGCTCTGTTTGACATAGATAGGTAGTCTGTTCCAGAGTCTGGGAAGTCTCTGGTACAGGAATCTATCCCTCCAGCATGTTCTGTTTATTGTGGTGACAAGGTTTAGGTCCCTAAAGCGTGTAGCTCGGAGAGATTGGGATTTCTTTAAGTGGCGCATGTCCAACAGCTCTGGGTTTGACATAGCTTTGTATGTTAGGCAGAGATTGCCTCTGAGTAGGCGATATGCAATGGAGTAAAGCTGGAGTTTTTTGAGACGGTCTGTGTAAGGCATCTGTTTGAGGCCAGTAATCCTCTTTGTGAGGTATTTTTGCGGCCTTTCCAGTTGTTATGGATGTCTTGTGAGGTACATACCAAAAGGGGAGTTGTACTCTATAATGGGTCTAATGAGTGATGAGTAGAGGGGAACAATGACCTCTTTTTTTTCTGGATGAGAAACCTTTTGTGATGGGGTGTGCCACGTAGAAGGATTTCCTGACCACTTTGGCGATGTGATTATCAAAGGAGAGACTACTGCCCACCTGTGTCCCAAGGTCTCTTATCAAACTTTCAGTGTTAAGTAGACCACTGCCTATGTGGTAGTTCATGGGTACAGAATTTTTACCAAAGGGGATGACAATGCACTTTTTGGCATTGAGCTTGAGACCATGTCTTTGACACCAGGCAAAAACAAATCATCGCTAGTATGTCTTGAACCCAAGACCCTGTGCAGTAGAGTCAGAGCAATGTACCACTACACCACATCTCCTGTCTCAGGCCTTGTGTAACTGGATGAGTACATAGTACTGTCTCATCCAAATCCTTCCCTCTCAGGACATCTGCAGGATGGTAGTTCCATACCCCTGTTGTCTCAAGACAGCCCACTATTGGCATTTTGTCTTTTCCACTTACTGGCTCCCTCACCTTTGGTTCCCCACTTTGCCTCCGTGGACACCTGTATGCCACATGGCCCCACTGGTTGCATTCAAAACATTTACTCCTAGCTTCTGGATGTGTACCTGGACTAGTGGCTTCCCCTGCTACTGGCAGATTCTGTTGGGGCAGACTGTGCTGCCCACCATGGGTTTCTTTAGACCCATGAGCAGTACTGGGGGTCCCCTTCCTGTTCAGGGCTGCCCTGCTGGCCAGGTATAGGTCTCCCTTCTTTCCCAACTCATCTGAAGTAGCACATTGTCTATCAGCTAACCAGATCCTCATGTCCTCAGGCTAAATGCTAAGGGCTTGTTTCCTCACCAAAAGATCTGCCAGCCCTTCAGAAGTGGTGACCTGACATCCACTTACCCAGCTATGAAAATAAGTGCACAGTTCAGCAACATATTCACATACATTTTCATCTGCCTTGCGTCTATGCTCACAAAACCTTTTCCTATACATTTCAGGTGTTAGCTTAAAACATTCTAACAGACTTTTCTTTACAGCAGTATAATCAAAACAGACAGAGTCAGGCATTTGTGATATACAAGTTACAGCTTTCCCACAGAGTAAGGGGGTCAGGAACCGTACCCAGAGCCTTTGGTCAGCATTGTACTGTTTGCATACCCTTTCAAACATGTGAATGAAACTATCAAAGTTATCCCCCTCTTTAAATTATGGAAGAAATGTACTGACCTGTTGTGCTACTGGGATCCAGTTACTCCCTTCCCCATTACCTGCATGACTCTGGCGAAGAGTCAGCATTTCCCTTTCATGCTTCCTCTGACACTCCTTTTCTTCAACTTCTATCTCCAAATGCCTGGCCTCCAACTCAAGTCTCTTTAGTTCCAGCTGGATTTTTAAGTCCACTGCAGAAAAGTTGAGCTGTCCATTCTCCGAGGATATTGAAGCTCCACTGCCAGTCTGATTGTCCTCCTGGATGCTGTTTTCTGATGCAGCTGTAACCAAGGCTGCAATCAGGTCTGCCTCAGTCAGGTTTCCATGCACCAGTCCCCTAGCTTGGCACATCTCCACCAGCTGGCTCCTTGTCAGCTTTCCATACTCCTGTGCTGACATGCTGCCTGCTCACCCTGACTAACTAAGCTAACAAAAGAAATAAAACAATTGTGATCTGAACTCTGAGTATACACTATGTGGCTGATTTAGAGTGCAAAACACATCAGAGATCACTGTACATAAGCTACAGGATTCACTCTACCCACACCACTACAAGCCAATTAGTATTTGCCAACTAATTAATATGTGATTTGGATATTCCACCTCTGCCAAACAGATATGTGAGGATATCTTATCCCAACCACTGCCACCAGATATGTGACGACCGTGCCCTGGCCCGGCAATCAAGGAGCCTCAATCCACACCACTAACACCAGGGAGGTCATCTCATAGAAGAGGAAAGGATAACAAATACACACAGCAAAGTACAATTTCCCTTAAGTGCACATAGAGATCACAGTCAATCTGAGGCTGGTAGCTCCCTTGCTCTCCAGGTCCCCGGTAAGACTCCTCACTGGCACAGTTATAGGGTCCAGATCTCAGCCTAGCTGGCAAGCTAACCTCCAATACCCTCTCTGTCCAACCAATGCTTCATGTCCCTGCCCAGGTAGCTGACACACACACACACACACACACACACACACACACACACACACACACACACACACACACACACACACTTTCAGATAAGTATTTGTACAACTTTGCAGACACTCCTGGGAAAGGCTGACACAGTTTCTCTAGATGTGCCCCTTTACCCAGACTATACGGTGGTAATTACTGACACCATCAGCTAACAATTACCAGCTACCCAAAGGCCCTTGAAAGGGTGTCCAATTATTACTGTGCAATGTTATTATCCAATTGGTAATGTGACTATATAGTCTAAGGCTTATTAGAGTGGCTTATTACAATAAATTCTATAAATATGCAATGTACTCTAGAGCTTACTTATCTCTACACAAAAGGTTTTTAAAATATTTAATAATAAATAATTAAAATACAAGACAATACTACTACACCACAGAGATATCTAATAGTTCAGAGATCACACAGAAAATTAAAATAATACAGTAGGACAGGTCTGATGTCAAAGAAAAACACTTAATCTAACTTTCTAATCTTTAGCTACTCTTAAGAGAAAACACAGTGCTACAATCCTACTTACATACATAAAGAGCATAAGCAGTGCTGGGGTTGATGGTCCAAGACAAAATGCTTACAGTCTCTCTTCAACAATAGTTTTTAAACTCACTTACAAACAGCTCTGCTAAGGCCCTCACAGATTGCATCATTTTGACACTTAGGTTTTCCCAGTATTCACATTACATCATTTTGACACTTGGTCTGGAGTTCCTAGGCAAACAAACTGCATTATTTAGCAAGCTAACATCTGCTCAGGAAACTACAACAATAAAAGACATTTCACATGTACACTCTAGCAATCATTCCTTAAGTTAAGACAATAGAAAGAATGTGTTCAGCCAGCCAGTTCGGCACCACCATTTAGATAATTGTAACTTCAAAGAACATTTGAAATGCTTGGCTTGGTTTTCCTTACAGCAGATTGCAATGTTGCAACAATCTTGAAGTTCACATTTTACAGTGTTTTCTTTCATTTAAGAACGCAAGCCTGTATTTTACATTTTTATATACAAATGATAGAATTATGTGTCAAATTCTGTTTGACTAGACTGGCAGCGTTCGCCCATCTTTCCCCAATCTTCACACTAGTCTTTCCCCAAAAACTCTTTTACCAACTATCTTCCTCAGTGCTTTCACAGCCGACACTACTGTGCTTTAACAACTACTTAACCAATAGATGCTAGTCTGTTAAATGGCTCTCCACTTTTTCTCCCTCCCTTACTTCCTTCCTGTCAGCAGTGGTGTGCCACAAGGCTCCATTCTTAGCCTTCTACTCCATAATATATTCATTTACAATTTACATAAATCCTGTCGTCAAGCTTTCCTCATACAAGACGGTGATGATTCTATCCTAATATGCATTTTCAACAACCTAATGCTTCTTCAAAGAAATACTTAGGAAGGCTTTAACCCTTTTGAAAGTTGTCTACAAGATAATCACCTGATACTAAATGCCAAAAAACTAAATTACTTCTCTTTTTTTTTCTATAAAAAATTTCTTCCTCAAATAATATCATGATTGAAGTTACCCCACATACAAAACTACCTGGCATGACAGTCAATGACAATCTTAAATTCGATTTACATATCCACAGCACCATCAAGAAAACCCATCAAAAACTTGACACCCTACATAGAGTAAAGAAATTCCTCACAGACTCTGCCAAGGTAACGCTAGCTACCACTTAACTCTTACCTTGGTTCCCATATGGAGCCCCTATCATGACCAACCCTACAAGCCTCACTTAGTTCTAAACTTGAATAGTGCTATAACAAAGTTGCTAGATTTGCTTGCAACAAACCTTATCAGATCTACCACTGTTTAGCACTAAAAGCTCTTAAATATTTTGTGTCCCCCCAATTATCATAAAATCATCTGTACCCCTATCTTCCTGCCCAGCAATTAGACCCCACTTTGGTCCTATTTTGCAAATCGTCCCCTTTGGTCAGATAATAAATAACTGCTTACCATCTACAAACCACAAAGGGCTGCTGGGGTCAGTCTCTATTCCAGTATTGTAGCTAGAACTTGGAATAAAATTCCCATATCACTCATGTCTGTCAAACACCATCTTTTCAAACCATTACTAAAGACTTCCTCTCTGCCTACTGGCTTTGCTCCTCGTCTGGGACATAGCTTCTTCTGACATCCTCATTTCACCATCTTGGGCCTCCCTTTAAAGTACTAAATCAATCTATTGTATTTTTTATTCCTACATATCTTATACACCAGTCTTCTGTCTGTTGGAAAGTATCAGTATAACGCTTGTAAATTTAATGTTTGTGAATATCAATACAAATTTTATTAAACTATTATGCGATGTATTCACAGAAATTGCATCATAAAATTTGCTATTGTAAATATCGATTGCAATAACATGATTTCTTGGAGCTTTTCTCCCCAGGCCCGTGGAGGAAAATGGCACCTCTGCCCAGTCGGACTTTCTTGATAAACAAATGTCAGTAAATAAATAAGTATTATTTAATAATGTCCATACACATGTGCACACACACTCACTCACATGCTCATTGCAGACATAGACACGTGTATATCTGTGCATGTATTGTATTCCCATATCACAGAACTTCAGATTATCGAGACCATAATGTCATAAGTTTACATTGCAGAAGGTTTAAAAGATCGAGTGTCAGAATGTCGAGATGTGTTGGTGCATTGTCTCTCTAAGAATTTAAAGTATGTGAAAATCATTATGGTGGATATTTCTTTGCTAAGTGATGGTGTTGCCAGTGAAGTTTTTGGAAATGTATGTTTGAAACAAGAAGAATAACGTAAAATATTTTACAGGTATGTGTTAGATAAGAAAGTATTTAAGTGAGAAAACTGGTTATTTTTAAGTACGTAGTAAGTGTTAGATTCACAGGTAAAGCTGTACATGTATGCAGAACCTAAATACTGTAGGAGTAGTTTAACCTATTTTTCAATGTAGTGCAACCTTGGAGTGGATATATTTAATTAGCAGGGGGTGGAGGGGTGCAGGAGGGCATAGCCCCCCCCCTGCAAATGTATAGGCTATGGTAAATAATTGAAGTATTTTTCTGGTTTCAATGTTTTGAGACTTGATCTTCTAATGTTTTAGAAGTTTTCGATATTGTGAGAGTCAGTGTTTTTCTTTTTCGGTAATGTAAGCTTACAACATTATGATCTCGATAATCTGAAGTTCGTTGATATGGGAATACGATATTTGAAAGTGTGTGTGTCTATATATATATATATATATATATATATATGTGTGTGTGTGTGTGTGTGTGTGTGTGTGTGTGTGTGTGTAAATGTTAATAGATGCAAAGGCACAGTCTCTCACACATAATCAGAAACTCAGTCACACAAACATTGATGCAGAGGCACAGACAGATTAACACACGTTATACCCAGAAAGTCACACACACACAAATGAATAAATTTGTAAATAACAGCTATAGTAATATGTTTTAGCTCACTGATCTCAGGACTTATTCAGGCAAATTATCAAAGTGCCCTCAGACACACACACACACACACACACACACACACACACACACACACACACACACACACACACACACACACACACACACACACACACACACACACACACACTTTGACTGTCTACAGCTCTAACAGAGAAACACATACATATATGAATAAATACCTAAATTATAGCCATAGAAGTATATTTTGGCTTAAAAAATAAAATTAAAAAAATCTCTTTTGGCATACTATTGTCAGGATGCATACAGTATGAACTATTATAACCTCACCCCAACACACACCCACACTTGTAACTTCTATTGCAGTAGTTACTTGTACAACCTCATTTTTTAAAAATACTTAAAGCACTGCAGCATTAATTTCAAAATGTTATATCCACAACAAGCATTGTCTGTTGCTTAACCTTTTTTTTCTGTTACTTAACTTTTAAGGCAAAATCAGGAGAAATCCAAACAGTTAAAACAGGCTTAAATCAGAATGCTGCACTGAATATGGAACATTTGAGAGATATGACCAACAAACTCAGTCAGCCAGAAAGCCTTGCTGTCATCTTGGACATCAGTGGAGTATATGCTGAAGGGGAGTGGCTTGGAAGAAAACCCTGTAGGATACCACTAGTGACATGCCTTTTTTTGAGGACAGTACACTATCCACCTTGATAGTTTGAGTTCTGTCCGAGAGCCATTTTGTTATCCAAAAATGTACATAACGGTCATCTTTTAATTGACTCATTTTCTCAATAATGTCCAAGTGTGGAATTGTGGCAAAGAATTTGGTTGAATCTAGGCATACAACATGCACTGATCTGCTGTCATCCAGTGTTTCAGTGACTTTGAAGAAATTCAGTGGTGCACTGCTGAGTATTGTACCTAGTATTCCCATCACCATTAAAAAGGTGTCATGGTTTTCTTTGATGAGGTAGCAATACTCAGTTTGTACATGGCTTTGCAGATGTTGACCTTATGCTTGAGTTCTTTGCTTATGTTTCTGAGGTTTGTGTTTATTTCTTACAACCAGGAGTTATTATTTTTTTTTACTGTAAAACATTTTGATAATGAATTTCCACTATAAGAGATTGTTTCTAAATTTGGAATGGTATTTGCCAGGGGGTGAGGTATGAGGACTGATGCCTCAATGCTGAAATTTAGATGCGACCAGTAATTAGTAATATAAGCAGCTGCAATTGCAAAGGGGTCCTAATAGAGGTGGAGCTATTCTGACTCTAAACTGGGGGATACTGCTGGATGTAGCCGAAGGAAGAGATGTCCTGATGGTCAGGGTATTCTTTCTCCCAGCTGGCCACTGAAAATACTTGTAAAGGAAAAACATTGTTCATCAGAAGACATGATGTCCATAAGGAAAGATTTCCTTTCATTAGTTAAAAATTGTCACAGACAATCAGTCTTGATACAAAGAATTTAGCACCTGTAAATGAGGTATTCCTGAGGAAGGCATATCAGATGATTCTGACATAGAGACTGGGCTTCATCTCCTGCAGATTGTTAAACCCAAAACTCTGATGCTGAGGAAACCTAATCCTCACAACCTCCTCTGGAGGTATTTTCTTTTTCTCAGATTATTGCCAGGATGAATGAGGTGTTTTTTATGGGAACAAACGGATGTTCCCCCTGAACTGAGGAGATATTATAATATGTGTTACAGGTGGATTATGCATCATTCTACACCTATTGCTCTTCTTGTGCCAGCCTTGGAGGAAGTATATAAAGCTGCCTGTAAACAACCCTGATTGTCAGCCTTCAGGCTGCAAAAAAGCAGATAGGCTTTACAACATTTCTCTAACTTGCAAGCACTCCATCTGATGTTGTCAATTTTCATTCTGTCCTCAACTGTTGGATTCAGATCCGACCCTCAGATCTGACACGGCCATTACTTTAGCTCGTGGCCACCAAAAAGCTCTCAAGTTCCTCCCTTATCCATAATGCACCAACCCCAAACATACCTCAGATCTCGTTTGCCTCTTTCATGAATAGACATGGTTAGCTTGAACTCTCGAGTGATTTCTTCAATCTACGATAAATGTTTCTACTTTATCTTTTATAAATCTAATAATAGTCATTCCCCTTCCCATTATACTTTGTGTAGTTCTTATATACCATAGCTGGTATCTGTTGAACTCCTTATCTTCTTACACCTTTGTGTATTTTTTCAATACCATTGCTGTACCTTTTTTTTCTTTCCTTCTGTTCATCTCTGTGTAAAAAAAAAAAAAAAGATTTCCTTACTGTTATTTGTTTTTATTGTTGTTACAGGATGCGTGATAAAGGCCCTTTAGGTTTTAAAAATTGCCAGAAGTGCAGGCACAAATTGCCCTTGCAACACCCCTTATGTGTATATTGCTTGGGCTTGGACCACCTCCAAATTGATTGCACCATTTGCAAGAATTTTAATACACATGCAGTTGCAGACATGAAAAACAAGTTGATATTGAAGTGTTTGCTTCCTTCTTTCTCTGAAGCTATTTCTGGGGCTCAGTCCCCCAAAACGAAATCTAAGGAGCCTTCCACCAAGTCTCCTAAACCTTCTGAATCATTGACTCCATCTTCTTCGGAGACACCTAAAAAGATTATTATGTCATATCAGAAGGCCGCTGTGATCCAACCTCCATCAGATCCAACTAAACGCTCCTCAGATCCAACCTCTCTGGATCCGAGAATGTTACCCAGGACTAGGTACTAACCTACTTTGGATTTGGTACCTTCCCCCCTCTTGGAAAGATGACAGTCTAGGTCACCTTCCCTTGTCTCATCTTGTTCTTCCAGGAGTTTTACCGAATTGGATGTGGACAGAATGATGAGGAGATTCTTCTCAGCACAGATATAGATGGGAGTTCTCCATCAGATCCGACTAAACCCTCCTTGGATCCAACCTCTCTGGATCCAAAAATGTTACCCAGGACTAGGTACACACCTGCTTTGGATTCGGTACCTTCCCCTTCTTGGAAAGATGGCTCTCTAGGTCACCTTCCCTTGTCTCATCTCATTCTTCCAAGACTTTTACCGAAGTGGACATGGACAGAATGATGAGGAGATTCCTCTCAGCGCCGTTACAGGTAGGTGTTCTCCTGTCTCCTACCCCTTCGGATCAGTAAGCCCTTCCCTCTGCCACACCACCTGTGGCAGCTCCTCCTCTGATCCAACCAGTTATTTCAGATCTCCTGGATCTGAGCCTTCCAAGTCATTTTGCTTTGGGTTCAAAAATATTTTTACCTTTGGATTCGAAACTGTCTCTGAGTGCACCGGCTCTGACGTCTTCATAGCCTGATGACTCAGAGTAGAAGCACCCATATCAGAGCAGAGGTGTTGGAGTTGACTCAGAAGTTTTCAGATCCATCTCTGCCCTTTTGAGCCTCGGCATTGGACAGCTTGGTTTTGACTTCCATCTCGGGTAGAGTACCTTTGGGGCAGAGGAAACTGATAGGCCTGAAACTTGGCTTCTCTGCTTCATTGTCTTCCTTCTCCCAAGAGTGTTCTGCCTTTGAGATGGAGAAGAGAGTGGTCCCTGCTATGGCAGGATGGACTGATCCTACCCCCTCGGATCTTCCATCTGGGATCCTAGATATCTCTGCACCTTCAGCCATATCTTTCTACGCCGCAGGGACAGCCGGCTCAAAGTTTCCAGGCCACTCAGCAGGGTTTTACGATCTCTTCCGATATTTCACTGGAGCATCCCACTGAGAAAGTCCCTAGGAAGAGGAAGAGCAAGTGTAGGCACTTGGACTCTTCTCAAGAGTCAGTCACTGAGGATACTGATTTCGATGAAGGAGAAGGGCCCCAAAGATCACCACCTGAAGATGTCTCATTCATAGACATCCTTGACATCCTTAAGCAAAGAGGTGGTTGGTCCTCTGATAAACCTTCATCAAAGGAATCAGTATTCCTGGAAGTCTCTGGAGCTGGCCCATCTACCTCCTGGGTTACTGCACACACTGATGAGCTCATTGACTTGATCTCTAGGTGGGTATGGATGGAGTCTGACTCAGCTGAGCCAGTCTGAAGAAGCGGGGTTTTTTTTCTGCGAAAACTCTTACCTTTTTTTACTAAAGTTTATTAAAGTTTTAAGCCATGGTGTCTGGAGCTCCAATTTTTTTTTTACATTTTACTTTTTGGTGGTGTTCTGGCCTGTATCTGACTACCTGACTTCATTTATTTGATCAGTTAAGCCAATCCCCAAGAGATCAGATCAGATTCTGGCTCCACCACTAGGTAGGGAGTTCTGGAGTAAGGGGGTGCCAGTAGATGCTGTGGTCATGGCAGCTGCCACCAAGAAGGAACTTTCCGAGCAAAGTTCCTCTGTCCATCCCCCTAACAGGGAGTCTACAGCATTGGACAGATTTGGTAAGCATTGTGTATGCTTCAGTGACTTTTGCCCTTAGGTTGCAGAACTAGTTAGCACACTTTACGAGACTACAAAGGGAGTTGATCAAGGAACTTTCAAAATCCCTTGCAGGGACCACTACTGCTGAGGCTCAGTCTTCTGTGGCCACCCTACAATCTGTTCACATTTATCCATGAAGCTTATCTCACATGAAAGTGCCTCAAAGGCAGTGAGTTCAGGCATTTTCATCAGGAGACATGCTTGGATGTGCTTGTGTGATTTTGTAGACCCTTTTATGTCATCATTCATCAGTGCACCCTTTGACAATGATTCACTGTTTGGCCCAAAAGTGAAGGACACACTTTTCAGTGGGGATGCATTTTTTGATCCCTTAAAGGTCTTTTTCTAGGAATCAGTGTGGTGGTCAGAAAATGTGGTTCAGGAAGCCCCAGAGTCCTTTCCACGATCATAAAGATAGTTTCCCCAGGGGCAGAAGGGGGAACTCAAATGGATGATGACAGTCACGTGGCGGAGGAGGCCTGCAAAACCAAGGGTCCCAAGATTCTTTCTTTGATAGACCCTATAAGTGCTCCTGAAAGAAGGCCCAGTTGTCCCCCTCTGGAGGCAATTGAGGTTGATTATCCCTACAGCAAAGAGCCTGGCTAGACATAACAAAAGACACTTGGGTGCAGAGGATTATTTCCAGAGGTTATATAATTTTGTTTTCCCTCTCATCTCCATCTGTATGCCAATTTCCTGATGTTCCACCCAGTCAGAGCAAAGCAGCAGCACTAGAAATACTAAAGCTGCTAGAAAAAAAATCATCCAAGAGGTCCAACCAAACCAGATAGAGGCTGGAACTTACTCAAGATTCTTTTTAGCGCCACAGAAAACAGAGGACTGGAGACCAATTTTGGATCTCAGCATCTTGAACAAGTCAGTTTGACACACAAAGTTTTGGATGATCTTGGTTCAGTTCATTCTGCCCCTTTTAGGCAAGGATGACTGGATCTGGTATACCGACCTGCAGGATGAGTATTATCATATAAAAATGAACAGACAATCCAGAAAGTATTTACACTTCTGGTTGAGATCCAGGTACTATCAATTCAGAACACTGCCCTTTTGCCTCACCACAGCCCCAGGGTGTTCACCAAATGTATGGCAATGGTAGCAGCTCACATGAGACTGCAGGGATTCCCAGTGTTTACATACTTAGATGACTGGCTCATTACCACCCTGACCAAGCATCTGCTAATAAGACCAAGAGATCAGGTACTCCGGCCTTGTTCTAATCTGGGGATAACCATAAGTTACATCAAGTCTCAGCTACAACTGACTCAAACATTGGAATTCATAGGAGCAGTGTTCAACAGGGTATCAGTGGCAGCTTCTCTTCGTCTGTCGAGAGTGCAGACTGTCATATTCCAGGTCAGGAAAATTATTCACAGTACCAAAATTTTAGGTTGGTTACTTCTGCAAGCCTTGAGGTCAAAGAGTCCTTAATTTTAGATCCTGTAGCAAGATTTCTTATGAGAATTCTTCAGTGGATTGTAGCAATACAGTGGTCGATTCTTTATCAACGCATGTCAGCACAAATAATCACTCAGGCATTCAAGAGATACATTTGGTGGTGGATTTGATTAGATCAGGTTCTACAGTGCCATCCTTTCATCCACCTTCAGCCCAAGGCTATAGTGACCACGGACAATTCCCAGATTGGGTTGGGGGCACTTCCTGGGAAAGAAAAACAGTCCAAGGCACTTGGTCCCCCAAAGAAGCCAACATGTATATTAGTGTTCTGGAAGTGAGAGCAGTGCTCTTAGCATTGCAGGCATTCCAAGACTCTCTCCCTTTTGGGACAATTGTGATCCAGACAGACATGTCAGTAATTTGGTACATCAGCAAACAAGAGGGAACCAGGTCCTGCCCTTTAGTTGAGAAGCCTTGAGAGTATGGCAATGGGAGATTTCTTCCAACAGCTTTCTGATAATGTAAATTCCAGGGAAGTCCACCTTGATAGCAGACAATCTTAGCAGATCCATTCTTCTACCTCACAAGTGGTCTCTCAGAAGGAAAGTGACAGATATGATATTCCGTCAATGGGGCCAGCCTTGCTGTGATCTTTTTGCATCTCTCCTAAACAGCAAGTGCAGCAGCAGCAGCTTTGCCCCTGATCCCTCCATTGAGGGAAGCACCAAGGGATGCTGTACTCCACGATTCCCCCCCTGGTCTTCTCTAAGCCTACCCCCCCCAACTCGCCTAATTCTCAAATTCAACAAAAAGCTCCCAGTTGAAGAGCAGAGTAATTCTCATTGCACCTTACTGGCCTCTGGCCTCAACAGATTTAGTTCCCCTTCCTTTACCCACCTTGGATTCTGGATTTGATTCCAGACCTCCTGTCTCACCCAACAGGCATGATTCATCTGGCTGTCTCAAACTTCCAGCTAACGGAATGGTTTCTCCAATTCCTTTAATAGACAGACAACTGATGCTGTCTTCTCCTGTCCATCATATACTTTTATCTTCCCATAAGGCTTCTACAGGAAAACTTTATAGAAGCAAATGGAAAAGGTTCATTTTTGGGGCATAGCAGAAATATATTGACCCCTTCTCACCCCCTGAACAAAGAGTTCAGTTAGCAGCAGTCTCTAATTTTTGTACTGGATTTGCGAAATCTTCCTTGGCTTCATCTAAGCTTTGTAAAGCTTTTTTGAGAGGTACCCTCCTGCTGAGACCTCCATATAATGATCCTACTCCACCATGGGATTTAAATTTGGTGCTGCAGACTTTAATTCATTTCCCTTTGAGTCAGCAGCTAAATGTGATCTTTAATTCCTGACCTGTTGCCATTGCCTCTGCTAGAATAATTTCAGAACTTCAAGCATTGTCCTCTAAACCTCCCTACTTGTTATTTCATATGAATAGAGTAACATTACATATCAGTGCTTCTTTCTCTCCTAAGTTGGTGTCAGAATCTGTTATTAACCAGTCCAATAATCTTTTTTCCTAAATTTGCAAAGGTGAATATAAGTTACATTTTTGCATGTCCACAGACAATTACATTTTTATCTACAGAGAATGAAAGATATTACAAAGACAGATCAGTTTGTGTTCTTTGCAGATTCTAAATTGGGAAAGTCAGTTGTGAAGGTAACTTTAGCCTGATAGCTGATGGATTGCATATCATTTATGTATAACAAACTGGGTTTATCCTTACCAAAACCTTTAACAGCTCATTCAACTAGGTCCATGGCAACTTCTTCAATGTTCCTATCTAAGGCTTCCATGGGCAACATATGTGCAGCTGCAACTTGGGCCAATCCTCATATCTGGTCTTGAGGGGAAGAGCAGCCTTTGGCTCAACCTTGCTCAGGAATATCCTTCCTTAAAGTCCACCTGGGAATTTAGGTAGCTGGGGACTGTGTCCCAACAGTTGAGGATAGCATGAAAATTGACAACATCAGTTAAAGAAGTTATGTACTTACCATAATGTTCCATCTGTACTGACCATTTTCATTCTTCCTCAATTCCCCACCTACCAATCACCAACCTTTTTCACAGTGGATTTATGGAAGAACGAGAGATTATAAGGGCACCACTGTCCTTCACGTTCAGCTCCAGATATGGTTTATTCTGTTAGGACTTTTATAGCGGTTCTTTCTACTTTATGTAAAATAGCAAACAAGATCTCAGGTATGTTAGAGTTGGTGTATTATGGATAAGGGAGGAGCTCAAGAGCCTTTTGGTGGCCACGAGCTAAAGTAACAGCTGTGTTGGATCAGAAAACTGGATCTGAGTCCAACAGCTGAGGAATAATGAAAATGGACAACACAGATGGAACATTATGGTAAGTACATAACTTTTTTTTTTTTTTGTCATCTTGGGTGTGATCCTGCAACAATATCAACATACAGGCCCCTGGTATCATCTGCCTCTTCCCCCAGCGGACAAAGAAGGGAAGAATTTGGACATTTAGTAAGAGAATTTTTTTTGTTCTTTCACTTTGGCAGTTTAACCGGGTCTACCTGATAACACCGACATGCCAAAACACCGACAACGAAATAACTGACATGACAAAACCGAAAAAAAAGAAAGTTCAAAAACATGAAACTTCACATGCCCGACAAACCACAATCCCGACAATCAACAAAACAGATACCTTTCCCGAAAAACACACACACAACACAAGTACACCTTACAAACCTACACTAAACCTTGCATACACAACTACTTATGCACTAACCTTAACCCAAACCCTAACCCTAAGGTCCGTCACTATCGCACACCTACCTTACCCGCACCCTAACCCTAACTCACTTAATCTGCCCCTAACCCTTAACTCTGTCACTATCGCACACTTACCTTACCCGCACCCTAACCGTAACTCACTTTACCCGCCCCTAAACCTAAAGTCCGTCACTATTGCACACTTATCTGACCCGCACCCTACCCTAATGTCCGTCACTATCACACACTTACCTTACCCACACCCTGACTCTAACATCCATCCCTATCGCACACTTACCTTAACATGTCGGGATTCTCAGCTGTCAGTCCTCTCCATTGTCTATCTTCCGGTGTCGGTGTTCTCATCATTGGCGTTTAGAAATTTCGGATTTTTCAGGTAGACCCTTTTAACCTTATGACCCATATGCAGAAGTTTGTGTTTTTTTGTATAGACAATTTGAAAGACCTAGCCACCATTCATGCCCCCGTTGTAGTGCCTATCTCAGTTCTTTTGTTTCCAACATGTCTGAAGTATCAAAACATGCCTTAAGGAGTGTGTATAATGATCAGATATTGTGTGAAAAACCTCTGCTTCTGCCACTGTTATGCCTGGGTACACATAATTAAAAGTTCTCTGATGATGTAAAGTTTGAAATTTTGATTTCAGCTTTAGATAAGGAGGTTTTTTGTGGCCCATCTGCTGCTGCTCAAGTCCTCAAACAACTTGTTGAGACAGGGAAATTAATTCCTGGAGTTTCTAGGGTTTTTCATGCACTCCCTTAACAAATATCCAAATTCTCCTTCATGTCTAAGAAACAAAACAAACAATCAATGCTTCCTTGGACCAAACAAGGAAATAAAAAGTGATGGCAAGAGTAGAACTTAAAACTTAATGCCAAGAAATGCATAATAGTACCCTTTGAGAAGTCGGCAACTCTAGGTAACTACCTCATTGATAACACACTCTTCAAAGAGTGGACTCAGTAGTCAGAGATTTGGGGTCATTTGTGGATAGTAATCTGGCTTCTATTCAACATGTGCCAAAGATAGTAAGGAAATCATTCTATGTTGCTCAACTATTTTGTAAGGGCATGGCATCCAGATCCAAGGAGGTCATCTTTCTTCTGTATTCCACCCTCAACAAGACCCATCATTGACTACAACACCCTCCCTTTGGTATGTACCTGAACAGGCACATGTAGCAACTGGAATGTCCACAGAAGTTCCTCACAAAAAGAATACAGGGTGTAAACAACATATCCTATGCAAATTGCCTCAAAACCTTATCTTCTAACTTTGTTTTCTGCAGATTGTTGAGAGATGATCTGTGTATCCCGCTCTGATGAACCTATTGCACATTCACAAGACCAGTAGCATCAGAACTACTCATTCTAGAGAGTTGTAATTTGCTTTCAACATAAGTAAGGCATTCTGGAGGGACAGGTATGTGTCACAGAAAATTTCCCTCCTCTGGAACAGGCTTCCCACCCATGTGAAGCAGAGTTTGTCCCTAGTCCTATTCAAGCATAACCTGGACTAGTGGATGGGAAATCAGAAATTCACCCCAGGTCTTTCACCTATGTCTCTAATAGACAGAGAGTTGCTGTAAGTTGTACCCTAGCTTACCTATACCCCTTAAAATAACCTCTGAGGCTCAAAGAAATTGCAGGATACATTTTGGATGCATGGCTAAGCTTATAAAGGCACCAGTGGTTGTGTTAGTCTAGTATATACCTATGAACAATAAGAAACCAGGATCCTTTCCAATAAAGGGACAGTCTTCTTCCCCCACCCCCTACAGTCCCGTTTCAGTCTCTCAAAACATGTCTCAACAAGTTTTCTGTATTCCCCTTTGCCATCAGACTGTGGCAGGCTCATGGGTGTTGAAGATAGTTCAGGAGGGATACAGTTGGAACTACATATAAAAGCCTCCTTTCAGGAGAGTTTCTCCTCACTGTCTGAACCAAGCAAATTTTTTTTTCCTAAGGTTCTTCAGCATTTTACTCACTCAATAGAACCATTATCATTAAATCAAAGGGGCAAAGGCTTTCCAGAATGTTTTTGATTCCAATGAGAGAGTCTTCTAGATCTTTCCTTCCTAAATTAAAATGTTGACCTTTCAGAGTGTGTTATCTCTCATTCCCCAGGGAAGCATTGTGGTAACATTGGACCTTAAAGATGTACGCCTTCACACTCTCATAGTCAAAGGCTTTAAGAAATTTCTGGGATTTTCTATGTCTGATTCACATTATTAGATGTCCTTCCTTAGATCACTGTCTCGGTATTCCAGTACTTGGGGTTATCTTGCCAAGGGTAACCTGATACTTGGAAGGCATACCAAAGCCAAAAACCTTCTTGATGCACCATATGTCTGGCATATGACCTAGACCTATATGCATAGGGGTACATAAGTAGATGCATGGATGTGAGATCATCAGACTATCTTGCTGCCAATTTGAATGCAGAAGCTTCACTAATGGTTGGTCTGAGTACTGCATCATTGTGCCTATACCACTACCAGGGCTCTTGGTCAGATATGTACCCAGTTGAAGAACCTTAATTTAACATTTTTTTTTTTGCTAAAGATTTTTTTATGTGCACTTAGAGAGGGAAGTGTGAGTATTGAAGGCAAATCCCTTACAAATGCCTCCAGTATCAGTATTTTTTTTTTTTGGTTATGAGCTGAGCACAGTTACTATAGTTGTAAGATTTGTCAGTCATTCATCCATAAAACTCTTAGAACTCATAGCTTCCCTGAATACCTATTTAGACACCCAGTATCTCAAGAACCTCTCATTTAGCAAGATGGCATAACCCTCTGCCTCGGATGTCCTGCATGCACTCAAGAAGAAGTTAAAAACAAAAAAAATCTAAACCTGAGACTTCGACTGCCTGATCTAACTCAGGCGACCCATCAAGATCCAACAGGAATCCACAGTACATCTAAGTCCTTCTGAGATGCCCACAATTGCGACCCCACCACAGGCTTGTATGGCATCTCTTGTTCATACATCTGACAAAACTGAAACTGCTATTGCCATTGGTGATTATTTCTAAGGAACTGGAGGACAGATATTAGAGAGGATGTCCCTGGCTTCATTATGGGGCTGTGGCAAGATTCTACCCCATCATGCTTTATTAAGTCGAATATCCCTCTGGAGAAGAAGGAACAAAAACCCAAACATGTTTCTCCTGTGTAGATGTTCCACGAGAAGGAATGGCTGGATTTTTCTCAAGCATTATTAAAAGCCATCCTGTCCATGAGGTCTCCTTCCTTTCTGTCCTCTCTGTTCTCTTTCAACTGCACCCCCCCCCAAAAAAAAGGCAGCATGAATCCTTTTCTGAGGAGGAATCAGTGTCAGATGAAGACTCGCTGTCTTATTCTGCCCAAGTACATTCTCCAGTTGTTACTCCCTGTCCTGGAAGCCTTCTTGGATGCTTTTGCTACCAACATTCAAGAAGTCAGTTAGGTTCTACATGGTGGGAGAGGAGATGAAATTTCTATACAAAAATCATGTACCAGACCCATCAGTTTTCTTTCTCAATACAGAAAAAAACACCAGACTCCGCTCTGCATCCAGTATGCTGCTATCTGATAGAGACAGTAGGGTCATGGCTAGGTACTGCAAAAAAGTCTGTATACCTCTGCAACCCTGGATTCAAAATTTTCTGTACCAGGACAACCTTCTAATTGAAGTCTCATCCCGTGAAACTCTTCTGTTGCATTTCAGCTTCACTCTGTACTGGAAAGACTGGGATTCTCTGTCAGCATCAGGATGTCTTTTCTTGAGTCTCTGTCAAAATATATAGTCTTCATTGGTTGAAAATTGAGTGCCTTGTCAATGACAAACTTGTTCCCTCATGAGGAAGTTCTGTCTTTGACCAGTTATTTACAATCCCTTCTCCCCCTATCTGTGACTTCAGCAACAGAGATTCTAAGAGCCCTAAGGTACATGGCAGCCCCATGTTCAATGGTACCCTTATGCTAGATTACATGAGGAAGATCCAGTGGTACTTTAAGTTCCTTTGGTCTCAGCATTGTCACCCTGTGGACTTCCAAATTACTCTGTTGTTCTTGTGAAGGTTGAGGTACAGCCGTGGATCACTCAGCTTCATCTCAATACAGGGTTATCTTTCTCCCAACCACACCACCCAGGAACTCTATACAGACTCATCCAACTTGGACTGGGGTGCATGGACAGGCTCCACAAGGGTTCAGAGTCAGTGGTTTACCAGGGAGATAAAGGAACACATCAGTGTAAAGGAGGTGAAAGACCTTCACAAACCCATAGGGGTGCCCTCTCACCTTTGATGCCCAGACCCCTGAAGGTATTCAAATTACAACACCTCTGTCATATGGTATATCAACAAACAGGGTGACACAACGTCTTACCAGCTGTGCAGACTAGCTGTGAAGGCACAGGACATAGCCATAAAAAGAAACCTGTCCCTACAGGCAGTTTCCATACCTTTGGCGGACACTGTCCTGGCAGACTCTCTTAGCAGATCCAGAGAAGACCCCCATGAATGGATGTTACACAGAAAGGTCTTTGTGGACATAGCTCACAAATGGGGTACTCCTCAGATAGGTCTTTTTGCCTCCAACCAGAAGAGACAACTCAGACTTTCTTGCTTCAGGTTCCCTTGCCACCAGATCTGGAGAATGAATACCGTGTCTTTCAGCTGTTTGGGGGGGGGGATTCCTTTATGCTTCCTTCCCCTTCTTCCTGATCCCAAATGTTCTCCTAATTATCTAGAGGGACAAGCCCCAAATTTTGCTAGTGGCTCTCTTTTTGCCCAGGCAGCATGGTTCTTCCTTCTACTCCATCTGACCAGTGGGAATCATTCCACATCATCCCACAAAGTGGACTTTCTCACAGCCTGACTGTCAGTGTAATAGGATCTTAATCCCATTCATACACCAGTTTCTGGAGGAAGTGCTCCAGGAGGTGATAAAACCTGCCACTAGAAAATTGTACATCTAAAAGTGGAAAATATTTTCATTATGGTGTCTCGAGAGAATGTGAATCCCTGTCAAGTGGGTATGTCTACTATTCTGTCATTCATGTGTGACTTACTCAAAAGTGGCCTGGCCTATTCCTCCATCAAGGCCCATTTATTTATTTTATTTATGTATTACAGTTTGATGACTGGGATAGTCCACTGTGCCTGGAAGAGCCAATTTTCAGTGGAGGCCCAGGGAGAAAAGCTCCTCAGAATATAGACAATTTTACAATAGTTTTACAAAAGTAAATAAAGTAGTAGAACATTAAAAATAGAGAGAGAATATGCAATTTGTTAAAAAAAAAGTCATAACATTTCTAATCATAGGTAATGATTTACAAAAGTGAGATTCATATAGTCTAAACATATTAAAAATACATATTAAAAACACATTTATCTGTTGTTTCTGCTGGTCTGCCTTTAAATCCACATTTACTCTCCAGAATTGAGGTCAAACACTTATTAAAAAAACGTCCTTCACCAGAAGCCTCACAGGAAGGCTGTACCACCTCCCTGAGGTTTGAACTTTGTTCTGGAAAAACTTACTTTGCCACCTTCTGAATTAGCAGCTTCACCTTCACTAAAAGTGGGTACCTGAAAATGTTTATTCTGGTTGCTCGTACCTCTGCCAGAAGAGTTGGAGTTGTAAGCCTTGATGGCAAACCATTTTCAATACGGACAGGGTTTCCTTAAGGGCTACCCCCCCCCCCCACACACACACACCTTTATGTCCAGAATGGTAAATGAGCTGTCACTGAACCAATCTGTCCATTGCCATCTCTTCCCTCCACCCACATAACAGATGTGAGAGGCTTGTCCACTCTTTGGGTGTACATAGACAGCTAAGATTCTACCTGGACAAAACAATTCAGAAAGATGGACCAACTCTTTGTTTTCTATCAGGAGGGTATGCTTGAAATCCCTGTTTCCAAATGGACCATCTCCAACTGGATTTTCAGATCCATTTTCTTCTGTTTCACTTTCCACTGTAAGACTCTTCCAACTAGAGTGAAGGCTCACTCCAGTAGCGCAGCCATCTCTGCTGGTGTGTTCTTCAAAGGCAGTGATTCCAGAGCTATCCTTGCGTCTGCCACCTGGATACAGTACACACTTTCACTAAGCATTAGAGAGTTGATTCAGTTTTCAGATCTAGGATCACCTTCACTTGATCTGTCTTGTTATCACTGGTAGACAGTACTCCTATCTCTAACCTGCCACCCTCAATAACTGTTAAATTTGAGAATCACCCCAAGTATTGGAAAATTGTAACAGTGATCTAAGGAAGGACATAGTGTATAAGAACTGATTTTAACAGTATATGTCTTACTGAGCACTGTTGCAGTATTGCTTCCCTCTCTCCTTCCCCTTCTTTTCTCTGTTCCTGTGCTATGTGGACTGAGGTGTGGAGTAACTTTCCTACCCTCCTAGTTTGATACTTGCATCCTGCATAATTCTCCTGGGAAAGATAATCCTGAGGACCTCTCACCCATACTTTGTCTTTTGTAGCTCTACACCCACAGGTTGAGGTCATACACCTGACGTATGGTGCTTAAGAAGGGTTATGGCTTTGGTATGCTGACTGGACATCAGTTTACACTTGGTAGGATAACCCACAAATATTGGAATTCAGTAGAACTTCTACTTTTATGTTAAGTTCTTACAGAACTGTACTTTCTCTGTGTTACTCTTTGGGTTTTCTGCTGTTCCAGTGGTGTTTACAGTGTGTCTTGCTCCAGTAATAGCTCATTGCAGACTGAATGGCACTGACATGCACTCGCACTTTCCTTCTTCAGATGACTTACTTATCTTTCCATATTTCAAAACCCCTTAACATTGGGTTTCATCTCTTCTGACCATTCTGGGATTCCAGATAAACATTCAGAAATCCTGCCTGACCCCATCATACTGGATTGTCCTCCTAGGATGTCTTCTAGACTCTGTGCAGGAAAAGGCCTTTTTAACATAGGAGAAGGTGTATTTTTATCTGGAAACTTTCCTGCGCTTCTCAGTTCAGTCTCAAATTTCATTCAAGAGAGTTTTTCAGTGTATGACAGTTCATTTGTGTGTGATTTTTATCATACCTCTCACCAGGTTGCACATGAGAAAGATTCAATGGTATCCTCTGGAATTTCAGATTCCAGTCTTGGGCTTTGTAAAAAAAAAAAAGGAACTGCACTAGTGGAGACTACAAATACAAGCAAATGCAGGTCTCCCCTTTTCTTCTGTACCTCCAAGTCAGTCTGTAATTACAGATGCCACAGATTTTGCTTGAGGAGCAATTTCTATGTGGGTAAAGGTCGACGGCTTCGATATTCTTCAAACAGATTAAAGCACATACATATAAAAAAGATGTTGCCTTTGATCCTTACCTTAAAATCTCTTCATATCTGTGGCCTCAGGACCTCTCCACATGATTACCAACAACACCATAATAATGGGGGTACATCTGCAGGCAACGGAGCACAAGAATGTACCTTCTGTCTAGGTTTGAACAATGAGTAAGAAGGTCACTGAAAAACCAATCAGTAAAAACAAAATGAAAACTCTAGCAAAGCTAGAACTTCCACTGAGTGACCTCCTAAATCTCTTGTATCAGAGGCACATGGGATATATGCAAATTATGCTTATGAACATCAGGTGTTTCAGCTCATTGGCGATTCTGAATGCCCATGACTTGTTTCGTCATTTTATTGGACAATTTCAGGCCAATAAAGCCAAACCCCACTAGCTATGGATATGCATATTTCGGCCTTGTTATGACCTCGTCAGTACAGCACAAGCAGAGTATTTGACTAAGCATTAGAAACACAGGGCTGTTATACTCTAGCAAAGCTAGAACTTCCACTGAGTGACCTCCCAAACCTCTTGTATCAGAGGCATATGGGATATATGCAAATGATCCTTATGAACATACTTAGTGGAAGTTCTAGCTTTGCTAGAGTTTTCATTTTGTTTTTACTGATTGTTTTTTCAGTGACATTCTCGCTCATTGTTTTAGTTTGTTATTTGTGATATTTTTGCAGTGACCCTAACGATAATGGACATCAGCTGGGTATAACAGCCCTGTGTTTCTAATGCTTAGTCAAATACTCTGCTTGTGCTGTGCTGACGAGGTCATAACAAGGCCGAAATATGCATATCCACAGCTAGTGGGGTTTGGCTTTATTGGCCTGAAACTGTCCAGTAAAATGACGAAATAAGTCATGGGCATTCAGAATCGCCAATGAGCTGAAAAACCTGATGTTCATAAGGATCATTTGCATATATTCTATCCAGGTTTGGAAATTAGCTCTTCCACACTCTTTAACCCTGAAATAAATTTGCACTCCAAAAACACAGTGCTTGACAAGTTGAGCAGGACTGGGATAGACCCTCATGAATGGAAATTGAACAAGAAATTTATAGTGTGGGGAGCATGTCAAGTAGATATGTGTTCTTTCTTTCAAAACAGACAACTCAACATATTTTGCTCAGAGACTCTGTGCAGACAAGGCTGAAAAGAAGATGTTTTTTCATTGCCATGGATGGGAATATCCTTTATGCATTTCTACCCTGTCCACTAATTTCCAGGGTAATTCTGAACATTTAGAAGGACTGAATAAAAATAATTGTGGTGACCTCCTTTTAGCCCATGCAACATTGGTTCTCCCTTCCAGTTGAATTGGCCAAGGGCAATTACTACAACTTTCCTCACAAACTTGACCTAGTCACACAAGACAAGGGGAAGTTTGATATGCTCCATTCTCAAAATCTTCAACTAAATACCTTCCTGATTGAATTCTAATAGCTTTTGTGCACCTCTTTTCGGCGGATGTGCAGTAAGTAGTAAAGGAGGCAAGAAAACCTGCGACTTGAAAATCTCATATTGGTAAATGACAGAGATTTTTCTTTGGTGCCTAGCCAGTATCCAGAGCTGTATCACAGAATATATACCACTGGTGCTCAAATATTTGTGTGAGACACTAGCCTGTGGCCTTTGCATACTCCTCTATCAAGGTACATCTTGCAACCATTTCAGCTCGTGTACCGATGGATCTTCCACTTTCTTACTAAAACAGTTTCTGAAAGCAGTGTTAACACACAAACAGGTTGCTCCATCCTGGGATCTTAACTTTATATTGAAAAAGTTTGTCATGTCTGTGTCTGAACCTGCACATAGGTTCATAGGATGATACTAGGCTAATAGGCCGGAGGCCCTTATAAGCCTAGCCAAGAATTTTGCCCATGTTCCTACAAAGTCAGCACCTGTTTCCCCTGTTCAGTAGAGACACAGGTGGGAACCCAGGGATGTATTTTCTGTTTCCCATTCAGTAGTCCAGGTTCCTCTTAAAGAGGGCTAGAGAGGTACTATGCTTGACATGGAGAGGGAGTCTATTCCATAGATGGGGGAGTCTTTGGGACAGAAATCTATCCCTGTGACAAATTCTGTTAATGTCACAGACCAGGTTGAGGCCTTGTGTGCAGGTTGGGCAAGTGGAGTTTGACTTATGGATATGTAGCAACTCCATCAAGAATAGGTCGGAGATGGCCTTGTATGCCAGACACAGGTCAACTCTGAACAGTCTGTATGAGACTGAGTAGCAGGACAGGACTTTTAGCCTATCAGTATAGGACAGGTCTTCTAAAAATTCAAAAAACAAAAAACAAACTGGTGAAAAAACCACCCTTGCAGGTCCAGCACCTTTAAACTCCTGGATTCAGATAGATGTGTACAAAGTTCTTTATAATCCACAGGTTATGTTGTAAACAAGAACGCCAATAAACAAAAAAAACCAAATTGAAATTTTATTAAGCTTAAAAACAAGCTTTTCGTCGGCGCTCTGCACCAACTTCCTCAGAAAACAAACTGCACCACACATTTGTCTCACTATAAATACATCACTACTCAACTCAGATGCGCCTCTAGCGGCTTTTTCCATCAGGGACAAGAAGTATCTCATACAAGGAAGATTCAATTGTGCCAGCAATCAGGTGGTATATTTAGCCCAGTGTTCGGTCTGTCCAGGTTTCTACATTGGCAAGACTGATAGGAAACTACAGGAACGGATATACGAGCACTTATATGCCATCAGGAAGGGGAAGGTCGACAACGCTCTGGCCAGACATATATTAGATAACCCAGGCCACGAATTTTCATTTACAGTGATCGATCAGCTAAACCAAGAGTTTACGGGGGGACCCCATTCTTTAAGACTAGAATGCAAGGAGTTGATGTGGCAACTTAAGTTGGAAGCTTTCCATTTACCTGGACTTAACAGTATGCTTTCCATCAGTTGCTTCCTCAAATTGAGAAGTCTGTTGAGGTGAAGCCCCCTAGAGTGACTTAATGCCATCTGGGAACATATTTTTGGGTCTCACCATTTTTCATTATATTTGTGTTCACCATTTATTGTTTATATCAATGTTTATATTAACACTTGTGGGAATTTTTTTCCACTTTTATACTTATTTTTAACATATATTATAATTTTTCTTGCGGTTATTGACACATTTTATCATTTGTATTTATATATAATTATGGTGGCTTTAAGATTCAATATTTGGAGCATTATAGGTTTACCAGCATTGATGGCAGGTATGAGTCGTAGATACCAAATTGTTGAATATTTTGGCCGCTTCTTAGTTAAAAATTTCAGTGTAATTGTGTGCTTTTTAAAGGGGAGCCACTAGGGGGTGCATCTGAGTTGAGTAGTGATGTATTTATAGTGAGACAAATGTGTGGTGCAGTTTGTTTTCTGAGGAAGTTGGTGCAGACCGCCGACGAAAAGCTTGTTTTTAAGCTTAATAAAATTTCAATTTGGGTTTTTTCGTTTATTGGCGTTCTTGTTTACAACATAATCTGTGGATTATAAAGAACTTTGTACACATCTATCTGAATCCAGGAGTTTAAAGGCGCTGGACCTGCAAGGGTGTTTTTTTCACCAGTATAGGACAGGTGTTTGAGACCCTGGATTTTCGTGGTCAGGAACCTCTGTGGTCTCTCCAGCTGCTGCATGTGTTTGGCAGGGTACATGCCGAAGGGGGCATTGTACTCAATAATGCGTCTGATAAGGGAGGAGTACAGGGATGTTATGACCTCCTTGTTCCTATATGAAGTACCCTTACTCATGAGGTGGGCCATGCAAAAAGCCTTCCGTACAATGGAGACGACATGGTGGTCAAAACTCAGGCTGCTATCAACCTGGGTGCTCAAGCCCCTCACGACTGATTGCATGCTTAGTACATTGTTATTAATGTAACAATTAGTGGAGATTCCATTTTCCCCAAAGGGGATAATGATGCATTTCTTGGCATTCAGTTTGAGGCCATACTTCTGGCACCAGTCATATCTTGGAGGATGTTCACATTACTAGGGGAATTTAAGACAGCACCCAGCTTGCAGTCATCTGCAAACATGGTCAGCCACAGACCACTGGTTTTGGCTTGCACCTCAGAAAAGTATATCCTAAACAGTAGAGGCCCCAAGACCAATTCTTAGGGTGCACTGCTCATTACTGGTCTACTACTAGAGGTGGCTTCCCCTGTTTTGACTGAGTGGGTTCTATCAGTGAGGCAGTTAGCTACCCATCTGGTAACATATGAGTTGATGCCTAGCTGGTAGAGTTTATCTATTATGCCTGACTGGGGAATAGCATTGAAGGCTTTGGTTATGTCAAGGTAGGCGATATGCACCATCTTCCCCTTGTCCGTGGCTTTGGTGACTGTTTCAAAGAAGTTGACTCAAGTTTAACAGGCATGATCTCCCTTTGACAAAACCAAATTGTGTGAGGTCAAGCGTTTGGAGGTTGCCAATGTCCTTGTTTATAATGTCCATGATAATGCATTCCATGGCCTTGCAGATCAGGCTAGTTAGACTGATGGGCCTGTAATTGCCTGGGTCAGTGGACACTCCACCTTTGTGTAGAAGGATCGCAGTGACTATCCTCCATTTGGCTGGGTCTAAGCCAGTGCTCAGGCTTTGGTTGGATAGGGTGCCTAATGGAGCTGGCAGCTCATGCCTGAGTTCATGTGGGATACAGCCAGGGATGTTGGGTCCCATGGAGACTCAATTTGTTGCCTTTGAGAGGACATTAAACACCTGGTCCCTGGTGATGAGAGGAGGGGGGCAGGTGCTGGAGATGTCCTGGTTTACTGATAGAGGGACAGGGGGGAGGAAGCTTTCACTGAACCTGCCTGCCAGAAGGTTGGCTGTATCTATGGCATGACGTAGATTTAAGGTTCATTACATGGAAAACTCTTCTCATTGCTCTGACATGTAAGAAGAGTTTCTGAGTTGCAAGCTCTCATGGTGGATGAACCCTGTGTAGCCTTCCATAAGTATACATTGTGATTAAGAACATATCCCTCATTCATGCCCAAGGTTGTTTCAGAGTTTCTTTTGAATCAGGCCATCAGTCTCCCAGTGTTGTATTCTGACTGTCAGAACCAGGGAAGAAGGACTCTACATACTCTGGGTGCTCACATAAAGCTCAGGTAACTATCTTGACAGAAACAAGTTCTTTAGAAAACTTAATCAGGTATTTATTTCTTATGTTGGGACTAAGAAAAGGGAACGCATGACAAAAAAGACTATTTCCAGATGGTTGTCCTGGGTACCTACCGTGATAAACCAATACCAGGCAGTATCAAGGCTCGCTCTATGAAGGCCTTGTCTTCTTTGATGGCTTAATGATAAAGGATGGACTCTAAAAGAATTCTAGAGGCAGCTACATGGTCCTCTATAGATACTTTTGCAAAGTATTACAAACTGGAATCTTTCTCTAGTTCCATGACTAGTTTTGCTAGGACAATTCTCCAGGGGCTCCTGTATCCATATCATTCCTCCTCCCAGGTTGGATAGAGTTTGGCAATCAACCCAAATAGTGTAAATGCTACTGGCGCAATGGCAGTGCTGAACATAGTATAGTTGTGTAAGTGTTTATGTTCAAATTCCTCATTGCTGTAATAGCCAGGGCCACCCTGCATTCCTCTTTAATTGTATATAGTTTTTGTTGGGAATTAGATTTGGTGGTTAGTTCGTGTTTGTTTACTTCGGGATGAGTACTCTACTACTTGACTTTTAGGTAACAAAGAACTAAAGATTTTTCAGTCTGACCACTGATTTTCAGTAGTCAGAGTGGAAATGTGGGAGAGAGCCAGAGCTTTTGAATCTGGCCAGTTGGTGTTTCCTGGGAAAAATATAACCCCTATATAGCTAAAAGGTTACTGCAGCAATGAGAAATTCTAACCTCTGCAGTTAGGGGTGCAATGTACGCAACTGTACAATCTTGTGCATTGGCACTAAGATACTTATTCTCCAGACACATGAAGTATATATTTCTCTTTATACTGCAATGAGTACCCTCAGGAGCCATTTCTTCCCTAACTCACCTAACATCTTGCTCATTTCTGCTGTGGCCTTATCTGAGTCTGCTTCTATCCCTGACTTCATTTTCTTTTGTGCTTTTATTACTTCTTCTAGATGGACTCTTCTTCCTATATCATTGTAGGCTGTGTCTGGGTCACTACAGAATATCTGGGGTTTTCTTCATTTAGAAGCTGCTGGACATACTCTTTCATCTGCTGTTGATGTCCTGTAGACTGCCAAGCAGGTTGTTCCTGGCTTCCCTTATGAGTGGTGTCTGATGATTATTTTCTCCCTCTCTGTCTTTGCATTGTATCCTGGTAAAATTGCTTTGTGCCATCTGCCAGGTCACTTTCCAGAAGTTGGTAGATCTTCTGATGCCTTGATATCTGCTATTGCAACTGCTTTCTTAATCTCTTTGTTAGCCAGCCAGTATTCCATCTTAGTCTGCTCTGTGTTTCCATCTCATACTGTTTTGTGAACTTCTGCTTTCTTTTGTTAACTTCCAAGACTTCTGAATTCCACCACCAGCTTTCCATATTTACCTTACTTCCATACCTGGCTCGGTCACATACACGTTCGGTAGTCTTCAGATATGCTGTTTTGAGATGCTGCTATTCTTTTTCAGTGTTACCTACTTCTTCTTCTTACTGAGGAGTAAGAGCCCTGAGTAAAGTGTTGCATATTTGTTGTTTGTGATGCATGTCTGTTAATTTATGGAAGAGTAGTTGAAATAAATGAATATGTTACGTTCCATAGATATGGATTCTTTTTAGGTATGTGTCATGGACTGTGGGAGACATGGAAAAGGTTTCATTTGTTAGCAATGGCATGCTAAGGGGACATGTTTATAGATAACATGATAATGGAAAAGTTCTAGGAGATTATCTTGCTGAGTAGCCACAAGGTGATGAGACTGGGCATGCATGCAGACATGCCCCCCCGAGGCCGCCTGAGCAAGGGATAGGCAGTAAGAGTTGATAAAGCAGGAATGTTGCCACTGTACTAGAAGCATATTTCTGTAATTATATAAATATGCATGTGTGTTTTCAGTGGTCAGGACAACCATAAAACCAGACATTTTCTTGTTTAAACTTTGATTTTAGTGAGCAGTGACACAGTGAGATGGGGCTGACTGGGAATTTGTTAGGTTGGTAGGTATAGAAGACTAAGGCACTGTGGGGTAGGAAATTTCTTAACCATTATATATAAACCCTGATTAAAAAGCACAGTGGGGCAGTGGATAGTTTTATCGCCTCACACCAAGAGGTTCCCTGATTTGATTCTTGGCTGGGGTGCCTTCTTTACATAGCCTGCATGTCCTTCCTGTGTTCATGCTTCGTCCTGGTGATCTGGTTTCCTCCCACATTCCAAAGACATACAGTAGGTAGATTGGACACTCTAAATTGGCCATGGGTGTGAGTGTGCATGTGAGTTTGAAGTGTGGAAGAATGGCTAGCGACCTGACAGTGTAAATCTTGGCTCTAGATGATTGCTACTGTTGAAGTGACACCCCAACCCCATTTGCAAAAATGGGAAAAAAGGGTTGTGGATTGATGGATGGATACATAAGCCCTGATGAGAAAGATGAAGGTCATTCCTGGCAAAATAAGCAGGACCATATACCATCTCCCTCCAAGATGATGCACTTTGGATCCTCTAGAATGAAACTAGTTAGTCAATTGTTTTTGTTTGTAATGTGGCATAATTTGCAATAATGGCAAAATACTGCTTAAAACTACTTCATTTCTAACCCTGTAAATATGCAGTAAGAGGTCAACCATGTCTAGGTAGTGTTTGTGCCACTTGGGGACATCTAGAGTGTGAAGAATCTTTTCTACCTTATTATTGGATTCAGTAAGAAGACAAGAAGATACCAGTCTGGCTTAATGTAAACTCTGGGACCACTTTAGGCATAAAAGAAGGGATACTCTCAGTGCAACCCTGTCCTTGTGAATAATGAAGTAGGGTTGACTCACCATCAGTGCTTGTAACTGAGATAGTCTCCTAGCAGATGTCAGAGCAATGAGTAAGACAGTCGTCTACATTAAGAACCTCAAACATGCCAGATAAGCTGGTTCAAATGGAGAAAGAGAAGGCTTTTCAAGCACCAGGTTTAGATCCCCAGGAGGAGCCTTGTGTTTTCTTGGTGGACATCTGTAGAACACCCCTTTCAAAAACTGTTTTATTAGTATGGTTACAATGGAGGTTATCAAAGGGCAGACAGGCTGAAATGGCATTATTGTTAATATGTTTACCTCACAGACAGAAGGTACAGGGTTTGATTCTTACCTTTGAGAGAGAAAGTGATTACAGCTAGCCTAGTACTTACCTATGAACCAATAAATGCACCTTGACAGAATAATAAATTGGGCCAGAGGTCAGTAACTGGCACAAATAATCATGAACCAGAGGAAGCCAGGCCTGAAGAGGGTCCTGGAACCAACTAGAAAATCTTTTCCATTTGCACATATATGATTTCCTTTGTTGTTTTTGCCTCCTTTAGTACCTGCTGCTGTCTCTCAGAAAAAAAATGCATAAAAGGTATCAGCATTCTATCATCTAGGCAGCTAGATGAAGAGTTTTCAGGTTGGGATGTATTAACCTACCAGAAAGAGAAGAGGGGAGAACCACTCTTGCCTGAGCCAAAGAGCGTCACCACCCCAGTTTTGGAGACTCATTCTAGATCTTCAAAAGAACCTTAGATATTAGTAGAGAGGGTAGAAAGGCATAAAGGAACACTCCTGCCCAAGGTAATTAAAAAGGATCCATTTTCCAGGCCTTTTTTCAAGAAGTTCTGTCACAAGATTTCTTCAGTTGAAACGAGGAAAACTAATCTGCGTGAGGTGTTCCCAACAGTTTAACTCTAAGAAGACTCCAGTATGATGTTTCCATTCATGGAGGTCTGTCTTAGTTCTGCTGAGCTTGTTTGAAATCGAGTTTTGCTCTGATAGAATGTATGAAACCTGAAGAGTCAAAATGAGCCTGGGTTGCTACCTCCCAGGCTGCCTTCAAATAGGGTTAGATCTGGTAATGTAGATTTGCTGAGGTCGTGGAGACCAGAAGTGATTTATGTCTTTCAAAGCACTCATCACTGCCAGCATCTCTTTGCCATTTTTATGTGCTTCTGACTGAATTTAAGATCCAACAGAACTTGCAGTTTTACCCCTTCTAATTAATTTCCCACACCAGGTCTGATGCATATGTATTAACAGACTGGAGAGGAGATGGAAGGGTGAATGGGAGACCCGGATTGCAACATATTTACCTATCATAGAATCTCCCTCTTTACACAGCCTAGCACTGGGATCTGAAAGGACAAAGGATATAGATGCTGAATCCAGAGTGATCTGAGGTAGCATTTTATATTCTTCATGGAAGTCCGAATGGAGATTTGAAATTGCAAGAAAAATAGAGTAGCATTGCTGGAACTGAAGTCACCCTCAAGTCTTGGAGAGTATCTTCTCATAGTAGACCCTGTATTTACAAAATCCAACCAAGACTACACTGATATGTAGATGTGTTTTATATTTTATGAAGAAAGGTAGGTTAAAAAATAAAAAGATGTCTGGGTGCACAGGTCTTAAGTTAAAAAAGTGCCCAATCTTGGTCTGTGCACTGGTTTCAGGACTTAAGCCCTCTCTCCCCTCCTTTTTTCCCTCAAAATTTACTTGAAACTGACTCACAAAAGCTAAAAACACTGCATTGATGGGTCCTGACAGTATCCCTGGATGCATCTTAAATAGTATGAAGCCCAATTTAACCCACTTCCCCATCCTAACAACACTGTTCAATGTCAGCCTCGATATAGTTTTTTTTTACTAAGCAAATGGAGAACAGCTACAGTCATTCCCATACATAAGCGATACCTCCTACAAACCCAGGCAATTACAGACCCATAAGTCTGACCAGCTGCATATGCAAAGCCATACAAAGACTTACCATGGAACTAATCACTGAGGACATAGTTCCATGGTACTTGATCTGTCTCAGTTTGAATTCATCAAGGGAAGGTCATGCTAACTGAACCTTGTGGACTTATTTATTTATTTATTTTATTTTATTTTACATTTGTTGACCGGGCTAGTCTAACTGGATATATGTCCATTTTCAGTAGAGGCCCATGGAGAAAAGCTCAGAGACAAAGAAAACAAAAACAAAAAATTGTTTTATACATATAGTCCACAAAAAAAGTGGAAAATACAAAATAATTACATAAGTATACAATTGATTGGCAGGAATATTATAGCAAACTGTTTTTTGGCTACACATAGGAAAAAAAACAAATTGTTCATTTTCAGTGTATATATATATATATATATATATATATATATATATATATATATAAAACAAAAAAGATATTAATGCACATGAGTTTACACAGCATAGTAAGGAGGTACAAAAAATAGAAAAAAATGTTTAGTCAAGTCAAATATAGAAGGTAGAGAAGTATCAGAAAAAAAGGAGAAAAAGTATCAGTCAGGATTGGAGCAGGGGCAAAGCCAGTGGGGTTTAAGGAAGTTTTTCAATTGTTTCTTGAAAAGGTTGGTGGAAGTAAGGGATGATGATAAGTTGTCAATCTCGCCTTCATTCTTGCTGGATGGGTTCGGAGCCGATCCTCGGCTCTGACTCGGCCAACACTAAAGCTCGAGAGCTAATTCCACCGGCTCGAGGCTCCCCTATATCCCACAATGCTAGGCGGTAACTACTTAGATCTCGTTTGCCGCTATAGCTGTCGAGGTGCTTTTCTACCGGCTCAGGCAGATGAGTTAGACTTTTACCTTATTAGGTACTTCTTAAACCCCCTTTTTTGTTGTCATACCATAACCTTTTAGTTTAATTAAGTATTTTAGATAAATCGACCCCTGTTTGTTGAGTCTTTTTTTTCCCTTTCTTCCCTTTTCTTGTAGGCCTTCGGCCCCTACCCTTCCCCCAGTCCATTAGTGACTAAATTAGTTGTCCTTTTTTCTGTTAAGGGCTTGTGTGTGTGTGTTTGTGGCTTATTTTAGCCTTTAATAATTTAATTTAATAATTTTTTCTGTAAAGGGTGTGTCTGTAGTGTGTTTGTGTTGTGTCAGGCACTCCCTTTTTACAATGTCAAAAGACAAAGTCTCAGGCTCGTGCTGTCAGAAAATGTCTCTGACAGATGGTCACACTTCTTGTGTGTATTGCCTGGGACCTGTGCACCTGCAGGACTCTTGTGCTGTTTGTCATGGTTTTAGCCCTAGAGTCCTGCAGGAACGCAAGAACAAGCTAATCTTGCGGGGCTTATTAAAGCCTGAAGGCCCCCCGACTCAGTCTGTGTCGGGGAAGCCTTCCAAAACTTCTACACAGTTGGCTCCGGTTCCAGAGTCGACTGCTGGAAAGACTAAGTCATCTTCGACATCGGCTCCGGCTGGAGCCGATGTTTCCAGGCCTCATACTGTTACCTCGGCTCCAGCTGGAGCCGAGGCTGAGAAAACTCCGTCGGCTACGATACTTTTATCGGGGCCACAGTCTAGGAAGAGGTCCAGATCCCCCTCTATCGGCTCCGTGCATTCGGCGCCAGGATCCCCTCTCCTTTCTGAACGGAGCCATAAAACTCATTCCTCACGGTCTTCCAGGTTATCTGACCATGATTTGCAAAGGGTAGTGAGTAGACTTCTCAAGTCCAAGGTACTGGCCCAAATGCTGCATAGCCCGACTCACCAGTCAGTGGCTATTTCCATTCCCCAATACATTCCTCCTCTGACTCCTTTGTGTTCGGAGCCAGGGCTTGTCGGAGCCATGGCTGTCGGTGCGTCGGATCCGATATCTTCCCTTTCGGCTCCGTCGTCGGCTCCAATCTCCTCCTTGGAGGGATCTCGGTGCCGAGCTTCCCTCGTCGGCTCCGAGGGGGCGAGTGGCATCGGACCCTTGTCTGACCCCGCTCTCCCTCTCGGGGCTTCGGCAGGAGTTCGGCTCCGACATCGGCTTCGGAGCCGTCCCTGTCGGTGCCGGGGGAGGTCCTTGTCTCTTCGGAGCGGGGGCCTCTGGCCTTGCCTGACAGGGGTGCCTTCGAGGTCATGCGGAGCGTGCTAGAACCAGGTTCTGCCCCACAGTCGGCTCCTTCAGCCCCCCCATCTACAGTGCCTGCGGTGATTTCTACTCAACCCCTTGTCTTAGACTGCAGAGAGCCAACTCCTCAAGTTTCCCCATTGGGAATCTCCTCCTCTTCCGAGGCCTCTCCTGACCCAGCAGGAGATCCCCCAAGGAAGAGGCAGTGCAAGAGGAAGCACATTGACTCCCCTGAGTCTATCACCTCTGACACTGACCTAGAGTAATCCGAAGTTTCCCCTCGATCCCCCTCTGAGGATGTCTCCTTTGCTGACATCCTTGACATCCTGAAACAGAGGGGGAACTGGCCAGCCCTTAACCCTTCGGAGGATGAGTCAGTGTATCTTGAGGCGTTTGGCTCTCGCCCTTCTACCTCCTGGGTGTCCCCTCCCTTTGACCCCCTTATGGAAGTGGTGGCAAGGAAGGCTTGGATGGCTCCTGATTCAGTGGAACCCACCCCGAGGAGACCATCTAAATTTATTACTGCCCCTAGAGACAAAGATCTTTTATCCAAAGGTGGTGTCCCTGTTGATGCCGTGGTGGTGGCTGCGGCCACTAAGAAGGAGTTAGCTGATCCTTTGGTTCCTGTCCATCCTCCTAATAAGGAATCTAGGTCCATGGACAGGTACGGCAAGCGGATGTTCTCATCAGCGACCTTTTCGATGCGTTCGCTGAATTACTTATGCCACTTCACTCATCTCCAGAGAGATTTACTCAAGGATATGGGTGAACTGATAAAGGATCCTACAGCTGAGGGGTTCAAAGACACAATGAACTCTCAGTTGGCAACCCTGAATTCCATCGTTAACTCCTCCATGCGGCTGATATCATATGCTGCAGATGGGGCGAGTAGAGCCGCAGGCACAGGTGTTGCCTTACGACGTCACGCCTGGATGCGGCTATGTAACTTTGCGGACCCTTTCAAGGCGTCCTTCACCAATTCTCCCTTTGATGGATCATCCTTGTTTGGTCCACAGGTGAAGGATACATTGACCAGGTGCAAGGTAGAAGGTAAGACTCTCTCTGCCGTAGGAGTCCGTTTTTCTACCCCTTCTAGACCCTATCCCAAAGGTCAGAGGGGAGGAAAGATGTGGTTCCGCAAACAATCCCAGGGAGTCTCATCTGACGCACAAGGCCGATTCCCCTCTAGAGGCAGAGGGGGAATAATAATAGACGCCACCCTAGAGGCAGAGGAGGTCCGCAAAACCAGGGTAGCAGAGAAATGTTCTCTGACAAACCCTGTCAGCATCCCTGAGGGGCTGCCCGGCTGTCCACCTTCGGAGGCAGTCAGGGGAAGATTATCCCTGTACCCAAAAGCCTGGCTTTCCCTTACTCAAGACAAATGGGTACAGTCGATCATATCCGAGGGTTACAAAATTCCCTTTGTTCACATTCCATCCCAACCCAAAAGATCCCTTCCAGACGTTCCACCCGGTCTAAGGGAACAAGCAGCATTAGAAATTTCAAAGCTGCTATCAAAAAGAGCTATCCAATCAGTCCCACCAGACCAGCAAGGATCTGGAATCTACTCCATATTCTTTTTGGTACCAAAAAAAACAAGGGACTGGAGACCCATACTGGATCTCAGCTACTTAAACAAGTATATCAGGAAAACAAAATTCCGGATGGTCACGCTACAGTCCATTCTACCCTTCTTGGGTCAGGACAATTGGATGTGCTCGATAGATCTTCAGGACGCGTACTACCACATCAAGATGAACAGACGCTCCAGGAGATATCTCCACTTCAGGCTGGGAGCCAGTCACTACCAGTTCAGGGCCCTGCCCTTTGGTCTCATTACAGTCCCCCGTGTGTTTACCAAATGCATGGCAGTGGTCGCGGCTCACTTGAGACGTCAAGGATTCCAGTTGTTTCCATATTTAGACGACTGGCTCCTTACCACCACCACCAGACATCAGCTTCTTCTATCCAGGGACTTCACCATCCAATCTTGCCAAGCTCTAGGCATTTCGATAAATTTCGAAAAATCTGCCTTGTCGCCTTGTCAATCTATTACCTTTATAGGTGCCATCTTAGACACACTCAATCTTTCAGCCAGACTCACAGAGCAGAGAGTGTCAGACATTCGGAACCAAGTTTCCCTTCTCTTACAATGCAACAAAGTCAAAGCCAGACTAGTTTTGAAGGTGTTAGGACTCATGGAAGCAGCCATTCCCCTTCTCCCCTTAGCTCGCTTTCACATGAGGATCCTCCAATGGATGCTGTTTACTCAGTGGTCCTTTCAACAGCTCCCGATGTCCCATACCATATTGATAACCCAATCATGCAAGAATCAACTGTCTTGGTGGATCACATCACCTCAACTTCTCCGAGGAAGACCCTTCACTCTTCCCCCCCCAGTCGCCACGTTGACAACAGACGCCTCCCTGATCAGGTGGGGGGGCATTATCAGGGCAGGACAGTCCAGGGCACGTGGCAACCTTTCGAGTGCCACTTGCACATAAACGTCTTAGAGATGAGAGCAGTGCTTTTAGCGTTGCAAGCCATTCACGACTCTCTTCCCACTGGGACTATTGCAATTCAAACGGACAACATGTCCGTAGTGTGGTACATCAACAAACAAGGCAGAACCAGATCATACCCTTTATGTCGAGAGGCAGTCAGACTTTGGCAATGGGCGATCTCTACTCAGCGTTTTCTGATAGCAACGCATATTCCCGGGAAATCCAACGTTATTGCAGATAAATTGAGCAGAGAATTCTCATCCCCCACGAGTGGTCTCTAAAGAAATCAGTTCTAGAAGAAGTATTCCTAAGATGGGGCCAGCCTTGCTGCGATCTTTTTGCTACTCCCCAAAACAGCAAGTGTCACGACTTCTTCACTCTCTTCCCGTTACCAGGCCATCCCACCAGAGACGCTCTAGTCCACGACTGGCCCTGGGGACTTCTATATGCCTTTCCCCCTTTCCACTGATATCTCAACTAATTCAGAAAGCCATCATCTTGAGAGTGACAATGATCCTCATTGCCCCTTACTGGCCTTGACAGATATGGTTTCCCTTTCTTCATCGTTACCTTTTGGAGCAGCCTTGGCATCTGGACCCAGTACCAGATCTGATAACCCACCAATCGAGTCAGCTGCACCAATCTCTGCCTTCTCTAAACCTCACAGCGTGGTTTTTCCAATTCCAACCTTAGCCAGGCTTCCCTCAATATCTCGCTCGGTCCGAGATATTTTGATAGCCTCTCATAAATCTTCTACCTGGAAGATTTATAGTAGCAAATGGAAACGCTTCTCTTCTTGGGCAACATCAAGAAACATAGATCCCTTTACTGCACCTATCCAGACTATTCTAGACTTTCTAGCAGAACTCTTTCATTTAGGATCTTCTGCATCTACCATTAGAGTTCAATTGGCTGCCATATCAAATTTTCATGTTGGTGTTTCAGAGTCTAGCGTCATGGCTCACAAACTCTGTAAAGCCTTTTTAAGGGGTGTATTTCTTCTCAAACCCCCAATCAAAGATCCCCTGCCTCAATGGGATTTGAACTTGGTTCTGGCATCTTTAATTCTTCCCCCCTTCGAACCGGCGGCTTCATGTTCTTTGAAGTTGCTTTCTTGGAAGACACTTTTTCTGGTAGCTATAACTTCAGCGAGAAGGGTATCTGAACTCCATGCTCTGTGCAGTCGTCCTCCTTACTTAGTGTTTCACAAAGACAGGGTATCCCTCCGTACTAATCCATCCTTTTTGCCTAAAGTTTCCTCTCAAATTAACCTAAACCAAACTATTGATCTCCCCGTCTTTTTCCCTAACTATTCGAACAGATCGGAACAAAAGCTACATTTTTTGGATGTTCATCACCAACTTAGATATTACTTAGACAGGACTAAACAATTCAGGAAATCTAATCAATTGTTTCTGTCATATGCGGAAGGGAAATTGGGCCTTCCAGTTACTAAAGTATCCCTCTCTAGATGGCTCACCTCTACAATTACCTTCATCTATGAGATTAGACATCAAAAACTACCCTCAAGACCTAGAGCTCATTCAACTAGGGCATTAGCTACATCCGTAGCTTTTCAGGATAGGCTGCCAATAGATTCCATTTGTGCAGCAGCCACCTGGGCTTCTCCTCATACATTCATTTCACATTACAAATTGGACATGGTTTCCAGAAGCCGTGCCAATTTTGGTTCCACTGTTCTCAAGAGTCTGTTCTGATAGGCCACCCGGGATAAGGTGCTAGGGACGTGGTCCCATCCAGCAAGAATGAAGGCGAGATTGACAACTTAACATTAAGAAGTTATGTACCTACCATAACGTTCCATGTTAGTTGTCTTCTCGCCTTCTTTCTTGCATCCCACCCTCCTTCCCCCAAGCCTGGACAGACCGACAGGAATTCAGTTTGTGTTCTTCCTCTGGAAGTTGTCATTCCCACACATTCTTTCACCTCTTTTATCCTTGCTGTGGTCTGCAATAATTTTTTACGCAGATTGTTTTGAGGTTGGTTTCCCTACTCCATTCTATGGAGACTACAATTGCTTGGTATAGCTATCAAACGAGATCTGAGTAGTTACCGCCTAGCATTGTGGGATATAGGGGAGCCTCGAGCCGGTGGAATTAGCTCTCGAGCTTTAGTATTGGCCGAGTCGGAGCCGAGGATTGTCTCCGAACCCATCCAGCAAGAAAGAAGGCGAGAAGAAGACAACTAACATGGAATGTTATGGTAGGTACATAACTTCTTATTATTTCACTTGGAAGTTTGTTCCAAGTATTGCCAACAGCATTTGAGAACAGGCAGTCTCTGGATTTGTTATTGGATTTTATGGTAGCAACTTGTAACTTTGTAGCGGATCTTAGGGTAGGAAGGTTTTTATAAGAACTGAAAAGGCTACAAAGTATGGGAGTATTTGTAGGATGATGTAAAATCTTGTAAATAAAAATGAGTTGCTGGAAAAGTAGTTGATTTTGTACTTCCAGCCATCCTAGAAGTTTAAGATTAAGGCAATGGTGGGTACGAAAAGGGGCACTGGTGGCAAATTTGGCTGTGTTGTTGTAGGCAGTTGCTAGTTTATTTAGATTGCTTTTGGATAGGTTAGTATAGATGGGGGAGGCATAGAGAAGGGTGGAAATTAGGTGGGTTTGGGCAATGGAAATCTTAGCTGAGTCTGTGCGAAAAGGTCTGATTCTATAGAGGAATCCAAGTTTTCTGTTGACTGATTTAATAGTTGAGTTAACGTGTGTGTCAAAGTTGAGATTGTTATCTATTATTACACCAAGAAGTTTGGTGGTGGTTTCGGGGGGCTATTTCTGTGCCATTATTTGATTTCACTATGAAATTGATAGAAGGGGACTTCTGTGTGGGAGTAAATAGTAATAATTTATTTTTTTCTGGGTTAAGGAGGAGACATCTCTGATGGAACCAGTTTTCAACTAAGGTAAAGACTGTTTGTGTGCTAGTTTGGAGTTTTGCAGGAGAGGATGCAGCACATATCAGAGTCGAAGGGGAAGGGAGGTTTTTAGATCATTAATGAAAATTGTGAAAAGGAGAGGTCCAAGAATTGATCCTTGAGGGACTCCAAGGGTGATAGGAAGCTGAGAGGATAGATTGTTATCACACAGGACAGCTTGTTTTCTGTTTTCCAGGTAGGATTGGAACCATTGTACTCACTGAGAATCAAGAGAAAGTCATTCAAGTATACCTATCAATAGTTGGTGGTTAACCATATCAAAGGCCTTTGAGAGGTCTATGAAGAGAGCAGAAGATAGATTAGTATTCCTATTATTATTAATGCAGTCTTTAAAGGATAGAAGAGCTGTTGTAGTACTATGGTGTGGCCTGAAACCATGTTGGCAGTCAACTAGTAGGTTGTTTTGGAGGAGGTAATGAAGTAATTGACGGTGGATACATCTCTCCATAATATTTGCTAGGGGAGAGAAAAGGGCTATGGGGCGGAAGTTTGATAATTCATTTGAGGTACCTCCCTTATGCAGAGGGATGATATAGGAGGCTTTTCAGATGGATGGGACATAAGATTCAGAAATGATTCTGTTTATTAAGATAGAAATAGGGTAGGCAAGTACACCAGCTGCAATTTGCAGGTATTCAGCTGGGAGGAGGTCAGCTGATGGTGTACATGGTTTAAGTTTAAGAAGCAGGGAGTGTATTAGAGATGTTGGAACAGGCTGAAGGTTAAAAGACTGGGGCAAGTTGGTTAGTGAGGGCGATTTAGTGGTGGTAATAGGTGGTAAGGTATTTGCTAGTGATTGGACTGTTTCAGAGAAAAATCTGTTAAAGGTGTCAGCAATTTGGTTGGGAGAGGTTTGGGTTAGGTTAACGAGAGTAGGTGTTTTGGACTGTCCTGGGTGGAGTAGTTTGTTGATTCTTGACCAGAACTTTTGTGGGTTGTTTTGTTGGTTCTGTTGGATTTTGAGGTAGTAGGTTTTTTTGTCATGGATTATGGATTTCTTAGTGGTATTACGAATTTGTCTAAAATTTAAGTGAGCAGTTGGGTTTTTAGTTTTTCTCCATTTGGACCAGAGTTTGTTTCGTAGTCGAATGTTTAGCCTTGTGTCCTTAGAGAGCCAGGTTTATTTTTAGTTCTAACAGTGCAAGTAGGAGCGTGGTGCTCAATGATTTGAAAAAATGTTTTGTTAAAGTATGAAACGGCTTTGTCAAGAGGTAGGTATTTTAGGGGAGACCACTTGCAAGCTTTGAGCTGAGCAGGGCTGCATTTTACATAGGAAAGACAGAGAGGCAACTAAAGCAGCGTATTTATGAACATCAGTACGCTATTAAAAAAGAGGATACTAATAATGCTTTAGTTAGGCATTTAGTCGAACACTCAAATCACAATTTTAAATTTGCTGTATTACATCAGGTAATGGCTAATCTTAGAGGTAGCCCATGGCAATTAGATTTAGAAATTCAAGAACTTTAGTGGCACATTAGAACAGCTTATGCCCCTCCGGGTCTTAATGAGTTTGTCTCCTTAAAATGTATTTTGAAATTATTAGCTTTGAGAAGATAACTTGTTTTTAACCAGTCTTATTAAGGTAAAAGGAGTTATAAGACAAATTGAATATTGATACAGTTCTTTTAGTGGTATATTCCCATTTTTTTGCATATTAATAATTATTACTATTTCGCTTGCCCTTTAGGGCATTGATGATTGTCTTGTGGGTATTAATTATGGCTGTACATAAAACATTTGGTAATTTTGTGACAGTTTTCTTTTTATAATAAGAAGATGGTACATTTATAATGTTTTTAATATACAACTACCTGATGGTAGTATGTTTCTAAATGTTTTAAGTGGTTGTAATGATATTTATCTAATCTAATTGCTATTTAATTGATCTTAATTGAAGATAGCTTAAAGTATATAATGTGTGTTAATTGATTTCCAAAATGTCTGATGAAGGAAACGTATTAGCTTTTCTGAAAGCGCTTACTTTAATAAATTCTGTTGGTTTTATTTACTGCCTCAGTTTTTTCACTCACCACTTGTGGTTTTTTATCAGTTTTTTGGTGTTTGTGTCGTACACTTCTTATATTGAGGTGACCTATAAGTAGAGAGTTTAGGCTTTTTGGGACATTGAGGGGAGTGGTAGTAGAGGCTGAAGAAGTATTAAGGGTGGTAAAGTTAGGACCAGGGTTTGGGTGGATGTCACCATGTAGCAGTAAGCAATTATGAGGGTTACATGTTAGTTTGAAAATTTTACAGAGAGAAGGGTATCCTTTTTTCATTTGGAGATGTTTAATATGAGTTAGTCTATGAAAGTGCGGTAGAAAGAGAATGAAGAGGATGTTATGTTACTGTGTGTTAGGGAGGTGATAGGAGAGAGAGGGTTTGTTTGTCTTGGGGGGGTGAAGCAATGTAGCAAAAGATAGGGATTCATAGCAAGTTAGGCCATGAGATATAAATAATGAGGTGAGCCCAGTGGATAAGAAAAGAATGTTAAGGTGTATTGGCCCACAGTGGTTAGACATAGTTAGGGGTGTAGGGTGGTGTAGGTTAGGCTATTTGGAAGAAACTGAAGACTAGTTGTGAGGTGTGGAGTGTTTGAGGGAATAGCAGGTGTAGAAAGGTAAGGCTAACCAAAAAGGAGCCAGAATCAGTTAATAGATAAAGAACAATGTAGTGAGGTAATTGGTAGATTAGGGTTGAGGGTGTGGCTGGGGAAGTATAAGGTCAGGTGCACTGGGGGTGGGTGGTATTTGGGGATAAGGTAGGGGAGCGAGCGAGCCCGCAGGGCGAATGGAGCAGGTAGAGACAAGAATAGTGCTAGGCTTAGAGAAAAAAAAAGTCAGTGAAATGCTTATTCTAGAGGGAGAGTTAGTTTACTAGTCTGGATAGAGTCCAGAGATGCTGTAGTGGTGGCAGTAAGAGACAAACAGTTTGCTTTGGAGATGATAGTAGAAATGTGAGGGGTAGGATCTGGGGCAGAGGGATAAGCCCTATGGAAGGTGGTTGGAAATGATATACTTGAAAATACTATACGTTTGTAAAAGAAAAAACTGTATATAGGAAGAATACCTTGACTGGGATAGTTGTTGTTGTGTCTTTCGGCTTTTCCCGGTTAGGGGTCGCCACAGCGGAACTCCGGTCCGCTAATGATTGGTAGTTGATTTTTACGTGCTGAGTTACCAGCCCTGATGCACAACCTTCAATGAAGGTACGCCTATTCACGCATGTCTCCACGCAGAAGACGCACTAGCTGAGAATCGAGCCGGACAGCGTCTTACCGTGAGGCGACAACTCTACCGCAGCACCACTACCGCGGGGTGTGGAGAAACAAAATTGCAGGCAATACAGATATGTATTTTACAGAGAGAGAGAGAGAGAGAGAGAGAGAGTCGACAGAAGGCAGAGAGGGGGGGATATGGCTGCTGGCTAACCTAGTTTGGAAGTATACCTTAGACTGCTAGAAAGTAGTAGTTACAATAAACGCATAGTAGCCAGGTTTGTAGGAAAAATTACATACCTTTTGACTTCCTTTCTTGGAATGGTACAGAGATATGAGGTAGTTAGATGAGGCAGTAGGAGATTATTACTGGGTTCCTTTACCTCAAGCAGTGAGATTTGATTCCTAGTTCAGGATATGCAAGGTTGAGGAGCTTGGAACTTTGGGAGAGAGAGAAAGAGCTGTAGTGAAGAGAAAAAAACATTCTTTAGAAAAACTCAAAAATGCAAAAAGTGTTAGGCATAAACCAAAATACTATCAATATACACACCTTAATGAAGTAAAGGGTTAACAAAGTAATGGATGAATGGTTAACAAAGTAATGGATGAAGGTAAAACTATAGACACCACATACCTTGATCTGGCTAAAACTTTGACACAATCCCCCTTTCAGGCATAGTAGAAAACCTAAATAAACTGGGAATAAATCCCTGTGTTACCTGCTGGATTGCCAAGTGTCTCACAGATGGGATGCAGGAAATCAAAATAAGGTAAGTTTTCACTACAAAGATACTGGTCACTAGTGGAGTCCCTTAGGCTTCAGTGCTGGGACCTCTCCTGTTTGGCATCTACTTCTCTGAAGTAAAAGCTAATACCAAAGTGTTCTAGCTGACTAAGTTTGCAGATGACTGCAAGCTAGGAGCAGTCATTGAATTCCAGAATGACTTGACATTCCTGCAGGAAGGTTTGTCACAAATAACTAAATAAGTAACTAGTGCCAAAATCATGGGCTGAAACTAAATGCCCAAAAATGCATTATCATATCCTTTGGGAAGTCTTCACTACATTGACAACACGCTCCCCCAATAGCTGATACAGATATTTAGGATCTGGGAACCTATGTGGTTGGTGTGACTTAACTTTTAGCCAACATGTGTCTATTGTTGTGAGAAAGTCTGTCTATATTGCCCAGCTGATAATCAAAGGGATTGTGTCTAGATCTAGGGATTTCATTGTCCCCCCTTTACTCAGCCCTCATTAGGCCAATCCTTGAGTATAATGACCCCTTTGACATGTATCTGTCCAAACTTATGCAACAAGTGGAACACCCACAGAAATACCTTACTAAAAGGATACAAGGCCTAAACAATATGTTCAACATCTACTGACTCAAAGCCCTGCTATAGTCTGTACTCTACAGAATGCTAAGAAGTGACCATGTCTGACAAGGCAATCCCTTGACCTAATATTGAAGGATTTACTGTTCATCCAAATGGCATTAGAAATACTCAGTCTAGAGATCTGAACGTTTTCTGCAGTATCAACAGAACAGTTTGAAGGGAGAGGTACATCTCACAGTGGATACTGCTGCTCTCAAACAGACAAACTATCTATGTAAAATAAAGCTTATTCCTGTCCAAATTCAAGCACAACTTGGAAACAGAAAAATTACCCCTGAACTTCCCCCTGTACTACTAATAGACAGAGGTAGCTCCTAAATGCTTTATCCCATGCATGCGACCCTCAAATTATAGGTAGTTTGATCCCAGGTATTCTCATTAGGGGTAATACATAATTATCGACCATGGGATGGGTAAGGCCAATGTAACTCCAAATGGCATAGGTTAATTCAAGCACCAAAAGGGAAACTGAGAAGGTTTAAAATGTCCTGCAAGTTTAGCTAGCCTAGTACTTGCCTATAAACTTGTGGGGAAAAAAGGCCAACCTAGTAATCTCATGATGTTCTTCGTGTTTCACTGTTGCAGTCATTACATTTGGGTAATCTGCTTGCAGGTTGCCCTCAGTCGGCCTGATTAACAAAGTCTTGGGTCCTGTGTTGGTTCCTGTCCCTTCTTCCATGGCATCAGGCCATCAGGGGTATAAAACATGCAGCTGGTGCCATTACATCAGTCTTTCTTGCCGTGCGGTGCCCAAAGCAGAAGCAGTTCACAAATGCTGGTCGGCCAACTCCTGAAATTTTCGTTTTTGAGTTTCAGAACCGAAGTCTTCAACTTAAAGCTAAGTACCCTGTTAGGGAAACTTTTTCTTGCTCCTTACCGATGTCAATAAAAGTTAATAATTGCATTACTTGTGGAAAGCAAATACCTCATAAAGATTTTCATTCGTACTGTATTCCTTGCCTAGGCCCCGACCACGACGTACCTTGCTGTCGGTTTTGTGCTTTATTTAATCAGCGCACTATCCGTCGTTAGTATATTTTTGCCTCTAAATATTTCGGTTCTTGGTTTAATTATCCAGAAATGTCGTCGGTTAGCCATCCGACTAACGGGATTCTGAAAAAATGCAAAGATAAAGATAGAGACAGGCCGCCGAGGTCCAAACCTGCTGACGACGCTTCTCCTAAGCCAGTCGCCGGTACTCAGTGAGGTGCTTTCGCAGCCCCTGATACCCGCTACTTCTGATTCGTAGGCCTCCACTAAGACCCATTCGGAGTCCGGTATGCCGCGAGATACTTCAACTATGGAACTCGCGGATGTCTCTACCTTGGATGGGTCCGGAGCCACTGTGCAGGCACTGGCTTCTGAGGGTGTATTCTAGCCTACGGACTTGCATATTAAATCAATGCCTCCTTCATTACTAAGGCCTAAATCTCGATCCGTGTCTAAAACTCTAATCAGGGGTAGTCAACCCCCCCCCCCCCAAGAGGCTTAGGGCTGAGCTTGATTATGAATCTTGTGATCAGGATTCTGTTTCTTCTGACTCTTCTGATGACCTGGATTTGTCCTTACCTACTTATGAGGACTCTGATACACAGGATTCTATTCCCTCTGCTTCCCCTCCTGAGGATTTTTTTTTTGGGGAAACTTTACATACTTTAAGGGAGCATTTTCACTGGGAAAGCCAGGAATTTTCAGATTCAAAAAAGAGGCTTAGGGATTTTCTTCTTCTACCTCAGCATAGGCCTTTGGCTATACCTCCTGTACTACAAATTGTTGATGATGTTTTCTCGGAATCCAGTTTGGCCTCTGATTCCCTGCCTCCTGCTCCTAGTAAACCTGACAGATACTACAGGGTTCCTGAGTCCCACAAGTTCCTGTTCAAAAATCCTGTTGCAGATCCAGAGACAATTTCTCAGGGGCCAAAGGGCATTAAGGCTTCTACTGCTAAAAATCCTACCCTTTCTGATAGAGACTCCAGGGCGCTGGATAGATGGGGTAAAAAGTTTTATACTTCAGCATCCTTGGCAATCAGAGCTTTAAACTGCCAATTTCATATGTTAAAATATCAGCAACATGTTATTGGACGGCTTAAACAGAAAATGATGTTGATTCCTAACTGTGTGGAAAATAAAGATTTACAGGACTTAATGCATTCTGCTGAACAAGTTGGAAAACATACTTTGCAATGTGGTTTTGATTCTTTAGAGGCCTCTTGCAGGGCTGCTGTTACTGGGTCTGTGCTTAGAAGACATGCTTGGCTTAAGGAGCAATCTTTGCCTGATCATGTTAAAGCTAAATTGTTGGATGCTCCTTTAAATCAGGACCGCCTGTTTGGCAACAAGGCTGAAGAAGTTCTTAAAAAGATGGAAGATAAAGCTAAATCTATGCAAACTGTTAAAGATTTTTTACAAGTGCAACCTCCTAGATTTAGTAGACACTGGCTTACTAAGAATTGGTCCTTTCCAGCCCCTTCCAGGTCTTCTCAAGCCAAACCCAGACACAGTAAAAACCCCAGGTTTCAGTCCCAGGAGACTCTCAGAACTAAGCAGTGGGAGGCCACCACTTCTAAATCTGGAAATAACAAGACACCCCCCTGTGGTAAACAATCTCAATGACTTCCTTTTAAAATTTTCAAGCACTTATCTTCTGACCGCTCCTTTGGGGGAAAAGATTGCTCTTCATGCAAAGAACTGGGAACTCGTAACCCAGGACAAATGGGTTTTAAATATAGTGTCCCAAGGATACAGATTTCAATTCCACACATTGCCAACACCAAATGGGTGGCCAGACCTTCCCCCAAATCAGTGGGCAGAGACTCAAAAACAAGTACTTTCCCTCTTAAGCATGGGGGCTATTCAACTGGTACCAGAAGAGGAAAAGGGACAAGGTTTCTACTCCAGACTTTTTTTGGTACCCAGAAAAGACAAATCTTGGCGTCCAATCCTGGACCTGTTTACTCTAAACACCTTTCTAGAGATTCCAAAATTCAAGATGCTGACTCTTCACTAATGACTTCCTATGCTAGGCAAAGATGTCTGGTTGGCAACACTAGATTTAAAAGAAGCGTACCTGCACATCCCAATCAGGGAATCTTGCAGAAGATACCTATGCTTCAAAGCAGGCTACATGCATTATAAGTTCTCTGCACTGCCCTTTGGCTTGTGTACTGCGCCCAGGGTATTCACAAAGTGCCTGGCGCCACTTATTGCATTTTGCAGGCAAAGACATATTCAAATATACCCATACTTGGACAATTGTCTAATTCAGGCAGAAAGCCAGGGCATACTTTTGAATCATCTGGCACTTGTAAAAAGGGTTCTAACTTGTCTGGGGTACACCATAAATGAAAAGAAATCACAACTGGTACCCTGTCAACAAATTACATTCCTGGGAGCAAGCTTGAATACAACTTCCCAGATGGCTTCCCTCACCCCAGAAAAGCAAATTAATTTGGTAACCTATTTCAACCAAGTGGCCACAAAAACCCTGCTATCTACAAGACAAATACTGCAAGCCTTGGGGTTCATAGCCTCCTGCATTCTTCTAATTCCATATGCAAGACTGCATATGAGGAAACTACAGTGATATCTAAAAAGCCTATGGAGTCAACATTCTCACAGCCTAAAAACAATGATTCCTATCATACCTTGCCTATGCCTAGAGTTCTTCTGGTGGGCAGAGGCCTGCCACCAAAACAAGGGACTACCATTCACACTACCCCCTGCCGCCCAAACCGTAACAGCAGATGCATCAGACTATGCATGGGGGGGCTCACCTGACAGGGAAGTGCATTCAGGGCAAATGGAACCCAGGTCAAATGCACCTACATATCAATCAAAAAGAAATGTTAGCTGTACAGAATGCTCTGACAGCTTTCAAGGACTACATTCTTCCAGGACAACTAATGGTAAAGACGACAACATCACGGTTATGTGGTACATAAACAAGCAGGTGGGTACACATTCCTACCTTCTCTGCAGACTAGCCATGGCATTGTGGAACACAGCCTTGAGCTACCAAGTGCACCTACAAGCTCAATTCCTGCCAGGAAAATTAAATATACTGGCAGACGGACTAAGCAGAAACCCCATGGACCCACACGAGTGGAAGCTGGAACCAAGGATTTTCAACATGTTGACAAGCGAATGGGGGAGCCCAGACATAGACCTGTTTGCCTCCCCCCAGAACTACCAATTGGACAAGTTTGGCACAAGGACTCCCCACAAACAAGCCTGAAAAGTGGATGCTTTGTCTTTCAGCTGGAAAAACCTGTCTGTCTACACCTTCCCCTGAATGCCTCTGCTCTCCAAAGTTCTACTAAAAGTCAAACAGGACAAACCAAGGATGATTTTGATTGCTCCAGACTGGCTGCGCCAACACTGGTACCCCCTCCTGCACAGTGTGTCGCAGTTATCTCCATGGCACCTGCCTCAGACCCCTTCCCTGCTGTCTCAGCAGGAGAACCAGATTCTGCACCCTCAGCTTCCAATATTGAACCTTGCAGCCTGGCTAATTACTTAAACTCACCCTTAACATCCCTCAGCAAACATGTGATGGATGTCATCTTAGAGGCTAGGAGGCCTAGTACTAGAAAATCTTATGCTGACAAATGGAAAAGATTCTGTGCCTGGAACCAATCTCAAGGAATGAGCACAGCAGCGCCCAATTTACCTCAGATTTTGCAATACTTAACTGAGATGCTTCACAAGGGCTTGTCTTTTTCCTCCATTAAAATCCACGCCTCAGCCATTTCAGCTCATTATAACACATAACCTCCACTCTTCTCTCATCCTCTGCTCAAGCAGTACCTCAGAGGAGCCAAAAATCTGAGACCACCCAGGAGAGCTCCAACCCCTGCCTGGGACCTTAACTTTGATTTGGAGAAACTCACTCTACCGCCTTTCGAGCCAGCTGCTACTGCAGACTTAAAATTTATTTCTTGGAAAACAGCTTTCCCAATCACTTCAGCTAGAAGAATATCTGAATTACAGGCCCTTATGGCAGTGGAGCTTTTCATCATCTTTCATGTGGACAGAGTGTCACTCAGGACCAATCCATCCTTCATGCCCAAGGTGATATCCAGTGTGGCTCTTAATCAGTTGATTCATTTGCCAACCTTCTTTCCCAATCCACAGAACAAAGGGGAACGGATTCTACATTCCTTAGATGTGCACAGACAACTTAGAATTTACTTGGACAGGACTAAACCTTGAAGAAAATCTGAACAACTGCTGGTAGCATTTGCTGCAGGGGTAGAGGGGAAGGCTATTTCAAAACAAACCATTTCTAAATGGATAAGCCATTGCATTCATTTTTGCTATAAGTACCATGGAAAACCTATCCCCCAGGGAATCAGATCTCTCTCCACCAGGGCTGCATCTACTTCTGCAGCCTTTCTCAGAGGTGTTCCTACCAGCGACATCCTAGAAGCTGCTACCTGAAGTTCTCTACATACTTTCACCAAGCATTATCATTTGCCAATTTTTTCTAAATCCAGAGCTGGCTTTGCCACTGCTGTCTTGCAGGGCCTTATAGCTGGCCCTAATGCTATATAAACTCGTCCTCCAAACCATAGCTTTGGGAATCTAACCAAATGTAATGACTGCAACAGTGAAACATGAAGAACATAGTACAGTTGTGTACACTTACCATAAATGTAGATGTTCGAGTGTATTCACTGTTGCAGTCCTGGTTACCCTCCCTCCAGCCCCCTAACTTCTTTTGGCTATACCTCTACTTTCCTTTACTGTGCTTAAAGGCCTCTTTGGTGTATTTGCTTTTTGTTGGAGGTATGCCTTTGTGTTTTTATGTTTATTTGCTCCCCATTAGGGGCCACCTGACATCTGGGGCAAGAAAAACTGTTGTAATGGTGTCGGCTGCATGTTTTATACCCCTGACGGCCTGACATCATGGAAGAAGGGACAGCAACTGACGCAGGACCCAAGACTTTGTTAATCAGTCCGACTGAGGGCAACCTGCAAGCAGATTACCCAAATGTAATGACTGCAACAGTGAATACATTCGAACATCTACATTTATGGTGAGTGTACACAACTGTACTATATGGAACCATTCCTACCACAGAGTTAGGCCAGTCTCAGGATGCACCTCCCCTCCCCCGGTAGATTGTAGTCATAGAAGTCCACAAAAACTGACAAGCCAAAGAAGAGGCACAAAAATAAAAAAATAAATTAAAAAGGGATTATTGAGGATAAGGAAGATATTATGTATTGTTACTATTATGCAATGAGCCCAAAATTTACAGATAGAGGATATTCAAAAAAATTAAGAGAGAAATTAGAGGAAAGAAAAATATTTGCTCAACAAAGAAACATTGAGCTGTCTTGAAAAACTAGTAATAGAGGAAGTAAGAAAGAAAGTGGAAAGAACAGAAAACAGAGGTTTTTGAAAGGTATAAAAAAGAAACATAGACATGGAAAAGAAAATGCAATCTGATATGGTGCAATATTTATGCACTTGAAAAAGCCAATTGTATCAATACAGAAATGGAGTTTTAAAGGTATTTCAATAGAAATACAAGCTAAAACACCCGAATATGAAAAATTTCACAATACAAAAAATAAGATCTCATAATTGAAATGTAGAATAGAGGATTGGTAAGGCAGATGTTAAATAGAAACTGAAGTTTGGATTATCTGTGAAGAGAAGGATTTAGTGTGGAGACTCCAACACTGGCAGTGTCGCAGCATGAAAGAATAAGGGATCCCCAGATTAAGGAGCAGAGGGGGAGCAGGAGGCATCAGTAAAACATTTGCCACATGGTGATGATCTGCAGCCTTCTGTATGAGACCAGTATAAAAGTCCAGTTGAAGGTGCAAGAAATAGTGGCAACTCTGACACAGGTCATGCTTTTGAATGATAGACCGATGAGTCCCCATGTGAAGGAGAAGCAGACGAAGCAGAGTACATCTGAAGAGCATATGTCACAGGAAGATGTTCTGGAACTTTCTATACAATGCTGATAAGAAACAGAACAAAGAAGGTGCTCTCAGTCTAGAAGAAAATGATCTAATGGAAGACCTATTGATTTAATAGAGATGGATAGACATATTAAGATATATATAAGAAATAGATTACAGAAAGTAAATGAGACCCAGAATGTTAGATAATTGGTAAAACAGATGATCACAGTAATCAGGACTATTAAGAGAATTGCATGTGATATAACAGAAATAAAAAGAGTATACTACAGTGCAGCTAAACTAATAATGAATAAAAGGTAACCACAGAAACATAGAGTAGCAAGGGAAAGAAAGAGAACAAGTTGAATGCCACCATGGAAGCATTGAATAGAGAATACTATAAAACAGTTAAGGCAAGAAATAGTGTTAGCAGAATATAGAAAAGGGAACAAATCATCAAAAGTACTTAGAAAGAAAGATGTGTTAAAAGGGATTCTTAGTATCAAAACAGACCAGGGTTTATCATACTCATTCCAACAATAAACTTCAAATATCAGCACAAGCAGAAACACTTAGAAGGTATGCAGATAAATTTAAAAAGGAAATCTGCAGCACCAGGAGAATATCAACCTAAGACAGAAACATTATATGTAATTGAACTTGAGCAGGAGGGAGTGTATAGATATCTGTGACTAAATAAAGGATCAATAGTAAAACATGAACAAATAGGAATAAAGTTCACCAAAGAATACTTCAGATGACTACAATTAATATTAAAAACTGCCTTGACATCTATAAATAATGTTCAAGCTATATGTCAGTTTGCTCTTCCTGTTCTAACTTATAGCTTTGGGTTGATGGATTGGACATAAAAGTAAGAAAAATGCTTTATGCTTATTAAATGATATATAAAAAATCAGTGTATACCAAGATCATCTGTTCCTCAAACTGAAGGAGGTATGGGCCTCCTTGAAATTGACTACATGTATAGATCTTATGGGAATACTTGCATATCAGCTGGCTTCATCGGATCCAGACATATTGAAAGTTTTAAAGCATTTTAAAACAAAACAGAAATGGAAATCAAAGTAGAAATAAGGCAAAAATCAGATGGCAACTGAATGTATCAAAAATCACAAAAAACAAAACAAAAGAAAAAGATCAGATGAGAAGGAAAAAATATTGTAATGCCCACAAATACAGTGGCACATACAGAGGTCTTCCACTACAGCCTCATATAGACCAAGATTTGATGCAGGAATGGTTAAGGGAAGTTGAACTGAAACCTAAAGATGGAAGGCTAATATAGGTGGCCTTGGATACTGAACTACATCTATGCTGGTTTACAAAGTCCATTGAAAACATGTGAGAAACAGACAACTGGAGGTCCTGTAAAACAGTACTGGAAACAGTCATATGTCTTGATCCTGGATATGCTACACTTGTGGCAGAGGGCCTGTATATAGAAAAGCACAGTAATGTGGCAAGATTGCTGCACTGGGGATTGTGCAAACATTGCAATATAGTAGTAGCTGAGAAACACTGGAAGAATGAAGCACAAAGCATTATAGAGAATGATGAAGTTTATATTACATGAGATCACCCTTTACCAACAGTTCAAAAAATAGATGCAAGAAAACCAGATATAGTAATCTGTGAAAAAAGACAAAAGTAAGATTGATCATTGAAATTGCTACACCAAGTGATTACAGTGTCTTGTGTACAGAGAGAGGCAAAGTCATATATATCAGGATTTGCAAACAGAAATGAGGACAATATGGAAGAAAGATACCCATACAGTTCCAGTAGTGGTAGGAGCACTAGGACTAATAAAAAATAATTTATAATCTTACTTTAATATACTAGAAATACATGTAACCCAGTATGGATTACAACAGGAAGCAATCCTGTGCACGTTGCAGGCGCTGAGAAAAGCACTCTTGGCTAACACCAGACTGAAACAGTATTAGTTTTATGAACTCTAATTGCACCCTGATTTAGGAATGGGGTCCGTTCCCATCATGGTATTACAAACCCAAAACATTTGGAGAAAGTAAGCCTAGAGTCTGGCCAGGGGAATCATGGGAATCATCAATCCCATATACCCAAATCCTGATAAATTTCCTTGCATATACATGGTTTTGATTGGAAAAAAAAAAAAACGGGAAGAATTGATGAAACATTTCTACTTTCTCTGGAGGAAGAAAGGCTCTTCCAGGGGCATAACCTAACAGACGCCCCAGGAAAACAATTCTCTAAGAAGGGATGAGAGAAGACATCTGATAGTTGATTTGAACTCGTGTACTGAGTAGATTCTTTGCAGTTGCTAAGACTTTTTTGACAGCTGGCAAAAAAGCCTGCAAAGATTAGGCGATTATCCAAATATGGAAATGTGAATAACTTGAAGTCTACAATAAGTAGTGACTGGGACTAGTCACTTGGTGAATACCCTTGCTGCAGTGGTGAATCCAAAGGGAAGACAGAGAAATAATGTGAGCCAGACACAGCAAAACTTAAGAAATCCCTGACGTTTTTCGCCAAAGGGAACATGATAATAGGCATCTTTTAAATATAGCTTTATCATGAAAGTTAAAGATGGAATCAGAGGTACAGTTTATTGAAGGAGTAACATTTTGAACCTCAGAATCTTGAAAAAAAGATTTAGGAAGATCCATGATCCTTCCTTTTTTTGTACCAGAAAAATCCTTGAATAAATTTCTTTGCCCAATTGGCAGTGTAAGACACTGGTTCTGTAACTATCTGTGATATCATGCGGTGCAGAATGGGATGAAGGAGAGAGACTTGATTCACTAGGTAAGAAGGAATCTCTTGGAAAGGAGGGGGGTGGATTCCAACTGCCAAGAGTAACCCATCTCTCTGAAACTATCTTTTGCCACAAAGGGAATGAGAGGTTGGTTTGGGGGAGACCCTGAGCAGACAAATAGTTATGCTAACTTAGAGGACTGTCTTTGACCATTTGAGGCCTTTCCTTTTGTATTTTTAGATCCTCCATTGTATTGCTTTTACTTGATTCACTAGGTAAGAAGGAATCCCTTGGAAAGGAGGGGGAATTCCAACTGCCAGGAGTAACCCATCTCTCCAAAACTATATTTTGCTACAAAAGGAATGAGAGGTTGGTTGGGGGGAGACCCTGAGAAGACAAATAGTAATGCTAACTCATAGGACTGTCTTTGACGATTTGAGGCCTTTCCTTTTTTTATTTTTAGATCCTATATTGTATTGGTTTTTAAATTCCTATTTGCCATCTGGAAGCTGAGGAGGAGAATTTTTTTATTTGTCTTGAAAAGGGAGAGTTGAAAAATCTGAGTTGCTCCTTGAATTAGCTTTCCCCTTTCATCTTATTTCTTAGGCACCACAGCAGCAGAAGGGCCAAACATAGTTTCCTTATCTAGGGAAGAATTTAAAATTTCAGCCATAACATCTTCAGGAAGGTTTTGAGAATTGAACAAGCTAATATCTTCAGCACTGACCCAGAGAAGCAGCAGCTCTAGAGGAAAATCTGCATCATTATAAACCATGTTAAAATATGCTTAGTAACATGAGAAACAAGTGTTAGAGATTTCACAGAATTTTCTAACTCAGAAGAGGAAATGTTAACCATTAACCTGTGCATGTTCTCAAAAGACAAATGTTTAGTATATAAGCTTGACAGTTCAAAATCCATAATGTAGGAGTACTAGAATAATACATTTTCTTCCCTTGTTTTTCTAATGCTTTCCCTTCATTATCAGAAGGAATGGAGTTAACAGCAGTAAACTCTTTAGCAGAAGCAGTTTTAAATAAAGAAATCACTGCTGGGCCTGCTTTAGGATTAGAAAACACGAGTCTGAGGTACCATGTATAACATGTCACGCTTTCTAGAGGTAGGAAGTTGGCTATCAAGTTAACTTGAAGCAGTGAGGGAAGCGTTCTCTAACACGTCTATTACAAGGGGAACAGCTGATGATTTAGACATGTCCCACTGTAACAAATCATAATTAATTTTCTATATCATAGGAATTTCATTTTGCTCCCACTGGAAAAAAAACCTCTTGCATCTTAGATAAAGGCACAGAAAAGGAAAGAAAATCTTCAGGAGAGAACTCTGAAGCATACCTTCTTCAGAATCAGAATGTTTAGATTGAGATGAAATTCATGCAGCACAAAAATACCCCTAAAATGCTGCTTTTCTGACTGAAAATCTATATCAGGTGAGGAAACTCTTTTTTTTTTTTTTTCCTTGCCTAAAGAAAGAGAAGGCAGTGAAAAAACACTAATGAGCTTCTTGGCAAATCCCATTAAACCTTCCCTGTCCATATAGTAATAATAGAAACAGGAGACTGGACTTTTTTTTTCCACTTTGTTCATTTTTCCTGGGAATTTCCCTGGAAAAAAAGATGGTCTCAAAAGGTGTACTAGGGTTACCACCTGTCCCACTTTGCGAGGGACAGTCCCTCTTTGGGCAGTTGTGTACTGACAAATAATATTAAAAAAGGCAAATGTCTTGAGATTATAGGACATAATTATGTCCCATATTTTATTTAAAATAGTTATTTCTGTATCTAAAATACCTAAATGTTACAAGAAACAGAATAAGCAACTAAACTGCTACAAGAATAAGCTTTTATTTAGGCAAAAAAGTAAAGTTATATCCTTTGTACTGACCGTGGGTATGTTTCGGCCTGTAAAATCTGATGTGTGTCCCAAAAATGTCCCACTTTCGACATGTGAAAAGGTGGCAACCCTAAGGCATACTAATCCCAGATGCAGGTTCCATGTCCCAGCTAATAGAAAAGCCTTCACTTGTCCCTTCTCCTGAGACTGATGAGAGTGGGTCTCACTTGCCAACTAAGGGAGTTCCTACAGCCACATAGGATGTTGCTGTCCCTCAGTCTTTGGCGTCCTGCATCTGTTCCCTCAAAGCAACCAGAGGAAGAAGATAGGCAATCTGAGAAAAAGTGAGTGGTCATATCAGAGTCACCCACCAATAACTGAGACACAGCAGGAATCAACTTGACACCCAAAGACTGACTGACAACATTTTTCTTCTTGCAAACAGGGAATGGTAAAATCCACAGAGACCAATGGTTGCTCCATAGATAAGCCAAGAAAGATAACTCAACTTGCAGATAACAGAGCTTGGATGAGTCAGTAAGACATATGGCAGAGAACAAGAGATACTGCAGCAATACACCACTGACAGCCCCCCACAAGCACAGTATCCTGAACCCCAACACACACACACACACACACACACACACACACAAAACCTGAGTAAAAGTTTAGTCAGAACACAATTTCTATACAGATAATGTTTGTATAAGCATTTACACTCAACACTCCCTTAGAAATGTAATGACAGTTCTAAAATGAAATGTTTCCTAGCAAAACAGTATATTTCACATAGAAAAACTCAAGTTTTCCTCTGAAAATATATGTAATGGAAGTTTTTCTGCAACAGAGGACTTCTCTGTCTAGCCTTGAAGGATCATTAGCAGACAGCCAGTTCCATGGGCCCTGTCAAAGGAGCACTCTACAGCAGCAAAACGTTCTGAGGTAATTTGTACTCCAGGTGATTTTACATGAAGCCCCTAACAGTTGGAGTGCGTGGTAAGCATGCTTAATCTTCCAAAAGCTGGCCAGTCATGAGGAGTAGGACCCCTATAGCTTAGACTAATGCAGCAATGATCTGTAAGTTGAACATCCGCATTTATGCACATGGTAATGCACCAGCTTTGCCAGTATTTTAAAGTAAAACTGTAGTGTTCCACCATCAAACTGATAGCTTAGTGCAGTATATGCGCAACATATGCAAAGGAGACAAGAGAGGTGCAACAGAGGGTGTATAATAAAAATGTCAGACTCATGGAGTTTATATTAGCTCTCTCTCTGCTTTAAATAGATTTCTAACAGGATGGCAAAGGAGCCAATTAATTGCTAGAGAAAATGAACAAAATTAGCTATAAAATTAGGCAAACTGGAAAGGGTTGAGCAGATGTCCATCCATCCATCCACAACCTCACTTTCCTCATTTTTACATGTGGGGTCGGAGTGTCACTTCAACAGTTTCAATCATCTAGTGCCAAGGTTTACACCACCAGGTTTCTAGCCATGCAGTTGTATTTCATCCACACCACATACCTACATAGACACACCATTGGTCAGTGTAGAGTGTCCAATCCATCTACTACATGTCTTTACAATATGAGAGGAAGGCTATGCAAACACAAGGATATGCAGACTTCACACAGAATGCACCCCAGCCGAGAACTGAACCAGAGAACCTCTTGCTGTGAGGCGACAACGCTATCCGCTGTGGCAGTATGCTGCCACTTTTTGCTCTAGGACAGTTGAGCAGGTCTGCCACAAAAAAGGATACCTGGTATCATGATGAATGATAAAGCAGTTACTTGACTTTAAACCATGATGAGAAACTGAAGCTTCTGTGGTCAGCTTGGAAGCTGACACAGAACAGCAACATGGAATTCTGTCACTTCTGTTAAAGTGGACAAAATGTTGTTAATAACGTTAAAAAACACAAAGTAAGAGTTTTACTGAGAGGTAAAGAGGCATTTTTTTGAGCTACTGGTGCTACAGATTTAATGTGACAACATATTGGGAACTGTGCGTGGGGAGAAAGTGAGCCTAAAACTGTATAGGATAATAGAGAAAATCATAAAGTGAAGAAGTTGTAACACTTCTTGAACTAGGAATTACTGAGGACTTTCAAAGCCGACAGGGCTCACTGATTGTGTTTGCCCCTGAGCTGGACAACTCCACAGGATTTTGTAAGTAATTCAGAAAACTCTGTGCCATATCCATATTTGATACGTATCCAATATCCATAGTAGATGAGCTCATAAGACCCCAAAAAGGCAAAATAGAAGCTGTGACAAACTGGCCTGCACCCAATATCAAAGGACAGGTGGAAGCATTCATAGAGCTAGCAGCCTATCAAAAGTTTGCACCATAACCTGTTCTGTTGCCTGTAATGCCAAATGATGCATTTCATAAACTGAAAGTTATCTTATGTTCAATGTCAGTAGTGGTTGCCCTTGCCATTGGCTTTACTAAATCTTTTATTATATATATTGATGTATTCGAAGTGGGTTTAGGAGCTGAGTTATCTGATGAAGTATGTAGTGAGGAACACTTAGTTTGCTACATCAACAGGAAGCTAATTAAGTCTGAGACAGAATACTCTGCTACGGAGTGAAAATGTCTTGCTGTTAAGTGGACATAGACTAAACTGCATTATTTGTGTTATTTGTGGTCATGTAGCTTCATTTAAGTAACCGAAAATGCACCCCTGCAGTGGTTGTAATGCAACAGGAGTGAAAAACAAATCATGTAGCTGGAATTTTATTTTACTTTTACTTTTTTTCTCAGTCCCACCCCATTGAGATTAGTTTCCCTTTATAGGTACTTACTTCTGTACCCTTTACTTTAGATAATTACTCTGTATGACTATTACATTACTGTTAACTAAACTCGTGCTAGGAAACATTAAATATATTGCTACTTTGTACATGTATGATTTGTAAATACTAAGTGCTTTACCTTACTACTGCTATGTATTTCTAATGTTACTGTCTAATTTCTACCATATTTTTTTAATGTAAAATGATATCTTTTGTAAACTGTATGTGTTTCTGGAGCTTTTCCCCTCGGGTCTCCACTGATAAAGGGTCATTAGCCAAACTGGACCAACCCGGTTAACAAATGTCAATCAATCAATCAATAAATAAATAAATAAATAATTTATCACTGCAGCTGTTTCCTTTCATCATTATGATAATAGCTATATTCAAAGCCTAGGTTTTGTTGTCAAGTTGTAACAAATTTGTATGTTCTTATGTATACTACATTTTCTTTACTTTATACTTTTTTGATTATTGTAATGTGTGGATGAAAACGTACTGTTACTCATGGAGCTTTTCTCCCTGGGTCTCTGCTGAAAAAGGACCTGTGTCCGGTCAGATTTTCCCGGTAAACAAATGTTAAATAAATAAATTATTCACAGGCCTGGTAACAACCCCAGGAATGCAAATGAATTATCCTACTCCTACAACTCACTCCATTTTGTGTAGAAATAGATGTTCTTTGCTGGGAGGTCACTATAGCACAGTATCTATTAGATATGCCAGAAATGCAGTTTTGATGTGTTGTGTATATATACCACATATTATGGTAAAAACTGACAGTGGTGAGTCTAGACAGCTTATTAATGTAGTAAAAACCTGTAACAGCATGAGGACAGTGTGAATCACCTGGAGAAAGGGTGTTAAAAGGAGAGCTGGAAGCCCACAATAACAGAGACTTTGAGAACAAAAGTGGAGATTTTTGGTGGAACCTGACCAGAAGAAGCTGTGAAAATGTCATAAAAATCACTAAAAGACCTGTGGATCTGCTCAATGAATTGCAGGACTCTTAACAGTGGATTTACTGAAGGAATACTAGGAAATTAACTTTGAATGTATTTGGATTTGCAAGGCAGTTTGACAAGGGCTGTAATATCAAGCATGTGAACGAGTAGTCTCGTGTATTATTGAGAGACTTTAAATGACTGGTAGTAACCAGAATTCTATTAAGTAGAATTGTGCTTGTTTTCTTTTATGATGAGAATGAACTATGCTTTGATGTTTTTACAGTAATGTAAAGAAATTGTCTGCAGGGTATTACACTTGGTACTTATTTTTTTTAATTTATGCATTTACTGTAACTAGAGCATAACTAGAAAATAGGGTCCTAGAAGTCCGGTTCACATACCTGTAAATAGTCAAGTGAGAGATATGGTTTGACCAGCAGGAGTGAGAATGGAAATACAACCTTCCTTCTCTGAGGAGTCTGAACCTGCCATAATACAGCCCAGCACCTTGTTGGCTGTATTTTCTACCTTTTGTTTCTCTGTTGGATTGTCCAAGACTGGTTTGATAATCACTACACAATCCTTTTCAGCCAACACCTCCCCAAGCTTAATATCCCCTTATTTGTATGTGACCTTCTGTTTGCTGAAGTCCAAAATGTAAAATCATGCACTTAACTCCAAAGAGCCTCATCTGCCAACTTTCTGCTCACATGCAGAAAATGTTTAGGTCCCTTTCAGGAACCTTCTGCCATCTAAGACTGTGGCCCCAATTTCCATATCATCTCCATGAAGGTTCAGAATGGTGGTCACCCACTGTGATATCGAAGCTCAATATATTAAACTTTGTAGACTTTTTCACTGAGCCCTGTGGCACTACACTGCTCATTTTCCTCAACTATGACAGCTTGTCCCATCACCCTCAGTGTTCTTCCTTATAATCGTTCCTCCCAGCAATACTGGGAGTGTCTGCCTTATTATACTCCTTTCATCTTAACAAGACATTTATTTATTTATTTATTTTACATTTGTTAACCGGGCTAGTCCAACTGGATACATGTCCATTTTCAGTGGAGGCCCGAGGAGAAAAGCTCTGAGTTTACAAAACATTTAATATTACAAGTAAATTAAAAACAACAGTACAAAAATGTATAACAAAACGTTACTAAGAACAAGATTTGTACATAGTAAGAAATGATTTGACTATTTTCCCACAAAAAAAAACAATAAGTAAGTAAATAGAGAAAAGATGGGGATATAAGGATACTAAGGACATCTACAGGATAAGACAGGATTTGGAAAACAGGATTGGTGGTTAGATGGGATAGGTAGAGCTGGACAGAGTAGAAAGATCAGTAAGTAATTATGATATAAGGATCAACTTTATCAGAGAAAATTTGAGGGAGACATGGTAGAGCAGAGGACAAGGAAGTGAAAAAGCAGATTAGTCAGGGTTATTACCAGAGCATAACCAGTGGTTGGAGAGGAAATGTTTAAGGTTAGTTTTGAATAGTGGGAGAGATGTAAGAGCTGTTAGGTCAATTGGTAGGAGATTCCATATTTTACCAACAAAGTTAGAAAAAAGAGAGTCTCCTGCAGAGTTATTAGATAAAGAAGTTTGCATCAGCATTTTTTTAGTTGAGCGTAGCTTTTTCAGGTTATAGTATGGTGTTATGAGGGTAGAGAGAGTGGGGGTATTGTTAGGTTGATAAAGGACTTTATGGACAATAATAAGTTGGTTAAATTGTAGGAGGTGAGGTAATTCAAGCCAGCCTAGTTGTTTTAGGTTTTGACAGTGATGAGTCCTATATGGTGAGTTAGTGGCGAATCTGGCAATGTTATTATAAGATCTAGCTAGTTTGTTATGATTATTTTGGGACAGGTTAGTATAGATGGGGGAAGCATATAATAGGGTAGAGAGTAAGTGAGTTCTTGCTATTGTAGATCTGGCTAGAGGTGATAGAAATTGTTTAATTCTATATAGGGATCCGAGTTTTTTGTTGGTAGATTTTATAATAGTGTTAATGTGAGTGTTAAATTTAAGTTGATTAGCTATTGTGATTCCTAGGAGTTTGGTGGTGGTGTCAGGAGAAATTATGGTACCATTGTTGGATTCCAATGTAAAATGAAGAGGGGGAGATGTGTGTGAGGGTGTAAACAGCAATAATTTGTTTTTTTTAGGGTTGAGGAGAAGACAATGGTTAGAGAACCATTTTTCTATTGTGGTGAAGGATTTTTGTGTGAGAGAATGTAGGTCAGTTTGGGATTTTGCTGAGCAAATAATTGTGGAGTCGTCGGCGTATTGAATGCAGGTAGAGAAGGGAATAGAGAGATGAAGGTCATTGATAAAAATGGAGAATAAAAGTGGGCCTAAGATAGAGCCCTGTGGGACACCTAAGGAAGTAGGTAGAAGTTCAGAAAGATGATTCTGCCAGAGAACTGCTTGTTTACGATTATCCAGATAGGATGTGAACCAGTTCAAGGCAGATTTATCAAGTGATAGGGACTTTAGAAGGTGGAGTAGAAGTTTATGGTTGACCATATCAAAGGCTTTAGAGAGATCTACAAAGAGTGCTGACGACAGGAAATTATTGTTTTGATTTTTGTTGTTACAGTTGGTAAAAGAAAGTAGGGCTGTGGTAGTACTGTGGTAAGGACGAAAGCCATGTTGACAGTACGCTAAGAGATTGTGGTGGAGTAGGTGGGTAATTAATTGTTTGTGGATACATTTCTCCATTATTTTAGCAAGAGGAGACAGAAGAGCTATGGGACGGTAGTTTGAGTATTCAGTAGAGTCACCACCTTTGTGAAGGGGAATAATATGTGAGATTTTCCAGATTGATGGAATAGTGCATTCCTTAATTGTTCTGTTAATCAATATAGAGATTGGGTAGGCAATGGCTGAGGCTCCTAGTTGTAGGTATTCCCAGGTAATTTGTCAGCTGAGGGGGTAGAAGGTTTAAGTTTTTGAAGTAAGGAGGAGATGAAGGAGGTGGGTATTGGTTCTAGGTGGAAAGGAGGGGGGGTGGGGCTTGTAGCAGGCAGGTTGGCAGTGTCAGGATATTGTTGATTTGCTAAGTTTTGTACAGCTGTGGTAAAGAAGGTATTAAACGCATTTGCTGTTTTTGTAGGGTCATCAGAGTTGCTGCCAAGTGGAGTTGGTGTTACTACTTTACCTGGGGATATTAGCTTGTTAATAGAGGTCCAGAACTTCTGTGGTTTTTGGAGGGAAGATTGTTGAAGTTGGATATAAAAGTTTTTCTTGTCCTGTATGATTGCTTTTTTAGTCATATTTCTTTGTTGTCTAAAATTTTGCTGATCAGTTATGAGTTTAGTGGTACGCCATTTGGTCCAGGATTTATTCCTGGAAAGGATTAGCTTTTTAGTCTCACTTGTGAGCCACACTGCTGGTTTGTTTTTCACTCTTATGGTACGAATTGGGGCATGATGATCTAGGATTGTTAGGAAAGTATTATTGAAGTAGGATACTGCTTCATTTATTGGAAGGGACTTAAGGGGTTCCCATTTGCAATGTTTAAGTTCGGTTAGGAACATATTCTGATCAAAGTGTTTTTTACTGCGTATAGTTCTAACAGGGGGAGAAATGTTAACATTTGTTTTATGTCTTATTATATATATTAGAGAGTGATCACTAAGGTCATCTGGTAGGATTCCTGTTGTATAGTTTTGTTTTGGACCATTTATTAATATCCAGTCCAGAATGCTTTCTTTGTTATTGGATTTGTTTATTCTAGTTGTGGAATTAATGAGTTGTGAGAAACCATTCAAATTGATCAGAGAGGATGGGTTGGTATTGTTACATAAATTCCAGTCGGTGTTAACGTCTCCTAGTAATATTGTTTCTTGTGGATAATTTGGACATCTGTAGTTAAGTAAAAAAAAAAAGGAGTAGTCTGTAAACTGGTACAGAACCAAAGTCTTTACTAAAGTCTAGAGAGGCCGTGTTCACTGGCACTCCCTCATCCAGCTCTAGTATTATCCAGCTATAGAAGTGTAGGACTTCTTGGAAATGAAACTACTGTGGATCTTGTTGTGGGATGTCCTTTAGAAATGCTCAAAGTTTGTCCCTCGGGTTCCTCTCCATCTTTTGCTCTATCACTGAAGTCAGGCTGTCTTAGTTAAAGTTACCTGGATAGGTTCTGCTATTTTCAATGAAAAAGACAAAAACTGAAGTTCTTTTCTAGTTATCTGGAGTGTCTCTGCTGAAATGACATCTGTCAAAACTTTGAGCATTTCTGCCAGAGTACTTGCTAGATTCCTGAATTCTGTCAGTGCTATTCCATTGGAACAATGTTAGGCAAGTGATCACGGGGACCATACAATGCCTAGACATATACACCTTTCAGTAGATCAATAAAATGTACTTGCCACTGCCAGAGTCACGTTTTGTCTTCTTATAAGCAGACTAGTTTTCTACCATACCTTTTACTAAAATCCCATCCATTTCTCACAACCCTCCACCTCCTTGCCCTGCAAGCATGTTACCTTTTTCTCTGTTTTTTTTTTTTTTTGTGGGAATACTGCAATAAACAAAGTGTTCAGTACTTCGTGCCCTCATCATCCTTGGCCTTTCTTCTGTGTTTGAAAAGCATGTTTAAGCTCTTGCCTTCTTTCTTCATCTGTGAAATGTACCTAAAAATATTTATTTAATTGGCTAGTTTCTTCTCCACTCCAATGTTAGCTTGCTTTATTTGCTTAGCTTCTCCTGTGCAACTCTTTCTTTGAATCCCCTCCTACTTCTCTTCCCCATATGATTGCTTTCTCTTAAATTCTTCTTTGACTTCTCTCCTCAAACATTTTGGCCTCTTCCTGAACTTTATCCACCGTCTTTTGGTTAACCACAATTGCATACCTCTCAGAATGCTGACTCGGAATGTTATCCTCAGCTTGGTTGCTTCTTTCACTTTTCCCCACTACCCTAATTCCTTGCGCACCTCTACTCCCAGGAGGTTATATCTTACCTTTCAAGTAGAACAAACTGGCACCACATCTGTGTGCCCTGTTCAGTCACAGCCTCACCTCTGGCTTTGTCCCTACTGAATGGCGCACTGCTACAGTCATCCCTCTCCATAAAGGGGGAGTGACTAGAGACCCTTGGAATTATTGCCCCATTAGCCTGACAAACCTGATATGTAAAACTATGGAGCTCATCATCATAGACCTGATTAACAAAGATATAGGAAATCTCCAAACTCTAGACCCCACGCAATTTGGCTTTGTGAAAGGGAGATCATGCCTGCTCAACCTGGTTGACTTCTTTGAGTCAGTCACCAGGGCTGTGGATGAAGATAAGGCAATGCATACAGCCTACCTCGATCTGGCCAAGGCCTTTGATACCATTCCTCACTCGAGAATTATTGATAAACTCACCAAACTAGGCATCAACCCCTATATCACTAGGTGGGTTGCAAATTGGCTCACAGATAGAACACACAGTGTGAAAGTAGTGGATTCCAAGTCAGACTGCCGACCAGTCACGAGTGGAGTCCCTCAGGGATCGGTCCTGGGTCCTCTCCTGTTTGGCATCTACTTCTCAGATATCCAGGCCAACACAAAGGGACTCTGGCTGACCAAGTTCGCAGATGACTGCAAGCTGGGAGCCATTATTAACTCCCCAACTGATGCAGAAATCCTACAGAAAGGTCTCACTGAGACCAATGACTGGTGTCGAAACCATGGCCTTAAGCTTAATGCCGACAAATGCGTCGTCATCCCCTTTAGTAAAAACTCAGTTCCCACTAATTACCACATCAATGGGACCCTACTAAACACTGAAGGCATTGTAAGAGATCTGGGGATGCAGGTCGACAGCAACCTCTTCTTCAACCATCCCATTGCCACTGTGGTCAGAAAGTCTTTCTATGTGACACATCTCATTACCAAGGATTTTGCATCCAGGAAGACAGAAGTCATTGTCTCTCTGTTATTCCCTCATTAGACCAATAATTGAGTATAATGTTCCATTTGGGATGTACCTCTCTAGACATGTGCAACAGCTGGAGAGGCCAAAGAAGTACCTTAAGAAGAGGATCCTAAGCATTAAACTCATATCCTACATGGACAGACTCAAAAGACTCCAGCTATTCTCTGTCTCATATCGCCTACTTAGAGGCAATCTCTGCTTGACTTACAAAGCCATGTCTGACCCAGCTGTGTTAGAAATGCTACATCTAAAGAAATCCCAATCCCTCCGCATCACACACTCCAGAGACCTTGACCTTGTTACCACAATAAAAGAACATGCTGGAGGGACAGGTTCCTCACCCAGAGACTGCCCATGCCCTGGAATAGACTTCCCATACATGTCAAGCAGAGCACCTCGCTGTCCCTCTTCAAGAGAAATGTTGATGAGTTGAAGGGTAATAGAAAGTTCACCCCAGGAATCACTCCAGTGGCTTTACTTGATAGAGGCACAGTGCCAGAAACACTTCTGTGGACTAGGCTTGTAAAGGCTCCATGGCCATTAGCCTAGTACACACCCATGAACCAGTGAACCATACCACTGTCTTTGCCCCTTGAGCCTTAACTGCTATACCTAAACATGAACAATGCTATAAAATGGTTAGTACTGGCCATTCAACATTTTTCTTCAATGCTGTGAATTTCATCTGAGCTGGTAAGGGCTGTCTAAAATACTTTGTTGAATGCCTTCCTTTTTTTTAAAGCTTTATTAAATTCTCATATTTAAATACAATTACTTCGGTACATGTATATTAATAGAAAACAAACCATAGTAAACATTTTTTATTTTTTCTTGAAACAAATATATAAATTCTTCCAGATCCAGAGCATTAGTCGCAATGCTTTCTTTCCTTTTGTACTTTGGGTGTAGAAGTACCTTACACCCCTCAGAGAACTCTAAGATCTATTCATCAAAACCTAATCACTGTCCGCAAACCCAATCGTCCTGCTGGTCAGCTTCTTCTATCCTTTTCCTTAGCTAAAAAATGGAATTCTCTTCCTTCCTCTCTAAGGACTTGTGAAAACTTTGAAAGCTTTAAAACTCAGCTACATTCCTACCTTTCCTCTAACAGGAAATGCAGTTGCACTCTCCCCCACCTAGCTTAATAATCAATCCACCCCTTAAACTCCTGACTAACTCTGAGTACAAGCTAACCTAACATAAATGTACATATTGTAAATAACATAATTGTACGTATTATAAATAACCCATCCAACCTTTTTTTCTCTCTTTTCCTTCTAAGTCTTTATTCTCCCTCTCAATTAAGTTACCACTGCCATCCTAAATATTTAGATACTTTGTAACCAAAGAATTTATTCCTGTTCTCTAGCATGAAATGAAATTGTGATTGTTTCTTCTTTACTATGATTGTATATGTAGCTAAACTATGTAATGCAGAGCTTTTCTCCCCGGGCCTCCACTGAAAACGGGCTCTCTGAGCCCAGTGGACCTACCCGGTCATTAAACTGGAAATAAATAATTAAATAAGTAGACAAAGTTGCAACTGGGAGATCCCTACCACTCGGTGTTTACTTTCTTTAGCTCCTGAACCTGTTTACCAACAGAATGATCTCCCATTATGTGCCCGGATGGTGCAGGATTCTGTGCTAAAATCGGCTTTCTGTAGACACAGCCTTCAGTTTGACTTGTGTACCCACCTTCTTTCACACTCCCAGTCTGATCTACTCTCCTGCTCCCTTCTTCTCTCTTTGTTACACTGCTAGCTATCCTAACTCTCAGATAACCTACCAATACTCATTGATTCTCCATTATTTTTATTTCTTTGAGCACAACAGCATAGAACTACTGTATCCCAGGCTGCCTCCCAAGTCTTTGTAATTCTAGCAATATTCATGTAGTCAGATCCAGGAGAGCCTGCAATTTTCCCATCTTCTGTCCTAGACTCCTGGCACTACAAATCAATACTTGCCAATCTCGTTTTGTTTCCTCCCCCCTTCTTCCTGCCTAACTTCACAAGCAACTTTCACATTCACTCACTGACCCTTTTCCATTACCCCTCCCCCATCGTCCTGCACTTTTGATTAGCTGTTTCCCTTTAAAGATTTGATTTCTTCCTTATCTCCTTCCGCTACCCATTCCCCCTCCATACCAGTTTAAATGTATGATGAATTCCACATACCTCAGATTTCTCTTTCAGTGACGCTGTCCCAATCCCTTTATTATCAAACAAAATCCTCTTCTCAACTTAAAGTTCTTAGCTAGCACGTGTCACCACACAGCCTTAATTTTCACCTACACAAGTGCTGTAAAAATGCAATGTAATTCCTGACTTTTGGCCTCTCTGATATCTTAAATGTAGGGACTGGTAGGATATCGCAAAAAGATACTGTACCCAAATGCCTGACATCCTACCACTGTAAAATCCTAACAGGTTTCTCCATTGCTCATGCAGCCGAGCCACTGATCCCAGCACAGACCACTATATGCAGTATGGCACTACTTTTTCCCATTATCTTTCTTATTACTTCCACCTTCGTCATCTTGTCTGAGGTCAAACCTGCCGTAATCTCTACCTTCAATGTTCTTTTATGCTTGATGGCAGGATCATTGAGTATTAATATCCCCAAAGTTATTCACTAATGGCTATCTCCCTGACTTTCAGAGATGAATCTCTAGCCATTGTCTTTTCTTGCATTTCATCTTGCCTGTTTCTAGTTAGCAGATGGTTTAACCTATTCCCTTTCTCTACTGATGATCTTTCCCATCACTCTTCACCCCTCAGCTTCTCTCTTACAGTCCTGCCTTATTCACTGGGGACTGCTATGTTTTTTTTGCAACTGCTTCCTTATCTACTAACTTCCTCCTTCCTACCCCTGCAATATCTCCTACCTCACTCATCCTCCCCCAGATTAGTCTCCCTTTCCACTAGATTCCTTATCCCCACTAATTCCTTTTCTATCAGCTCCTTGCCTTTCAGCCTTAATACCTTCCCATTCCTTCCTACTTCCAAGTCCCCTCACCCCCACTTATATTCCTGGCATCTACTGGGTCTGCCATTTGATTCCTCCTAGCACTGGTCCCCTGTTCCACCTCTTGCAGAGTCCTGACAGCATGCCTGTGCTCCCTTCTTACCTCATGTCTCACTGACTGTTCTCATCTCCTACACAACCTTCTCTGAGTTACTGCATTTACCATTTCAGCTTTCCTATCCTCTTCCCAGGCCACCCCACAAGTCCCTGAGCCACACTCATATGGAACACCTCATTCAGCCGTTCCTCTTCAGTCTGACATCCACTCTGAAAAGTTCTTATTAGTGAAAATCTTGTAGGATTCGAGTGATATGGCACTTAACTTTTAGCATTTCTAATAGGCTTTATTTGTGACTGATTAAACTTTTCTATTTGTGGCTGATTAAACTTTTCTCTACCCTGCACTGTATGTTTTTTCTTGTTTGTTTTATAGTTGATTTACCTGTTGGCTTCACAGTGATATCAATTCCTTCTGACTGAGCGTGTTCCTTGAGTTTTGTGCCATTCTGCATCCCATTTCTATAGTTATAATTGTTGTAGATGACTGTGCTAAGATGATATACTAAAGCTTCTTAATTGATTATCAGGATACATCTGCGTCTATGCTTCTTTTGGTTTGTTTAGTTAGTTCTTCCTTCTTCCCTAATGTTTTACTTTTACTTAGGTTGTGTCAAATGGAAAAACATAACTATCTGTTTACAATCACCCAAAGTATTTAAAAGAAGTGATAAGCATCAGTAATACACAGAAATGGTAACACTGTATCCAGTGTCTCTACTGCTAAGCACAACCAAATTTCCTGGGCATTGGTAATTCTGTACTGAGGCACACCAATGTTCCTCTCACCAGACTAAGGACAGAGGCATGGTTAGCTGCCTTTCTGGGCATAAGATCCATCAAACACAAGCACTCAGGTTTGAATCACAGGTACCAGTATGACTCTGCCTTAGCCCGTGTTGGTGTTAATGACCTGAGATGTACCTCCCTTGACTATATGAAGTGAGATATGATCAAGCTCGCTGATTATGTGCCTCAGGCAGGTGTGAGTCTAATATTGAGCAGAATACTATCTTCCACATTACCAATAGAAATTGACTGATTTTAACAATTGGCTTAGCTTCAGGTATCATTCAAAGGGAGTACAATATTTGATGGCCTGGGAAGACATGGTTGACAGACCATGCTGTTTTGCCAGAGATGGTCTGCACTTATCTCTTCTAGGCTTTTGGATGTTGGCAAAGACCTTTTCCACCCCCATAGTGCTTTTTTACCAATGTCAAACTGATAAACCTCCAAACATAACTGAATCTACAAAGGAATATCAGAAGGTGGTACTGCTCAATGCTAGAAGTCTTAACAAGAGGCTCCACTCCTTGCAAGCCTTTCTTTCCCTGGAGAGAGTACACTTCTGTGTAGTCATGGAGACACCTTTGGACCAGCTAATGCACATGAGGGAACTAAAGGTGGAGGAGTCTCAGTCTATATTAAAACCAACCTCACATCTAGACTAGTTAAAGTTTATGACCCACTGGAACTCATACATGCATAACTCACCATAAGCAGGTTATCTTACCATGTCTTTGCAACCTATAAGTCCCAGGAATCCCATACTACCTATCTCAATGTACTAGAGTCCCTCACCATTCAACCAAATGTGATATTCATGGGGGATCTCAACTGCCACTCTATAAATTAGGAATCCTACACCACTTCTAATGCACAAGCTCAGTTATTCCTAAACTTTGTTAATACCAACATCCTGAAACAGTTGGTCCAATCTCCTACAAGTGGTACAAACATCCTTGACTTTGTACTCATAAACATGGGAGAGCCAGTGTTCCTCACCCAATGTAATGTCTTCGCTCGTCAGATCTCACCATAAGGCAGCACTGTGTGAAATAAAAATTAAATCTGGGGATGCAGCAAAACCAAAAACCTTTAGGAACTATTCCAAAACTAACCTCTAGTAAGCAACACTTTGGCTAAATTCCAAGCACCCCCAAATCCAGTAAATACCATAGCACATCCTGAGCTCTTTACAAAATCTACAGCCATATTGATAGCTCTGTAGAGCAGGCTTTGCCTGTTCCTATTAAGAGTAAGACAAAAGACAAGTCACCCTGATGGAGTCACAATGTCAATCACTTCTACAACAAAAAAAATGTCTTGGCCAAGAATACGAAGAACAAAGTCATGCATACTGAAAGCCCCTGAACAATCTAAGCATGCAGCTAAGAGTGTTCATTAATACTTAAAAGGCTAAATGTGAAGAAAAATAGCTTATCAGGCATAGAACAACCACAAGCTTTCTACAGCTATGTCTGTAACCTCAAGGGAAATATGCAACACTGCCCGGAACTTATTGTTAATGGCATCACCCACACTGAACGCATATATCGTGGACAGATGTAGGTTAAAAATTAAAAAAAGATAGCTGAGTGCAGAAGATCCTGGATAAAAAAGTGCCCAATCCTGGTAGGCACACTGGTGCCATGACTGGAAAAGATGACAGTGTAGAATCCTCAGACTACAGAAACATTCCTGCAATGGGGCCAGGCCAGGCCCAGGGAGAGGATGGCCCCCTGCTGTAGAAGGAAGTAGTCCAGAAATATCACAAAATCTGATAGGCCAAAGAAGAGCCATAAAGACAATAAAGTGGACTATTGAGGATAAGAAAGAAATTATGTATTGTTACTATTATGCAAAAAGCTCAAAATTTCCAGACACAAGATATACAAAACAATTAAGAGAGAAATTAGAGGAAAGAAAAATACTTCCACAAGAAAAACTGTCAGAAGCTTCAAATAAAAAAATTGTATTCATTAATACAACAGATTTGTGAAAAACAGTATATAGATCAAGAAACTTTGATCTGTTTGGAAAAAGAAGCATCTGAGGAAGTGCAAAAGTATAAACAACAAAACCTAGAGATTTTTGAAAAGCATAAAAAAATAAATATGGACATGGGGAAAAAAGAGAGATTTGATATGGTGCAATATTTATGCAAAGGAGAAAGCCAAATTAATCAATGTAAAGAAGGCAGCTCCAAAGATATTTGAAGTGAAATACAGACAAAGGCATCCAGCTATGGAAAATTTCACAATAAGAAAAATAATATCACAAAGAGGGAATGTAGAAAAGAAGATTAGTATAGAAGAAGTTAAAAAAATAGAAGTTGAAGTTTTGGAGTGCCTGTGAAGTGAAGAATTTGGTGTAGAAGGTATAACACAGGTTACATCACAGCATGATGGTGTGAGTCCCCAAAGTAAGGAGAAGCAGAAAGATCTTGAGACATCTGAAGAAGAACTATGGACACGGGAAAGAAAAAGAGATTTAATTTCATCTAATATTTATGCAAAGGAGAAAGCAAAACTAGTCAATACAAAAAGAGCAACACCAAAGATATTTGAAGTGAAATACAGGCAAAGGAATCTGGACATGGAAAACTTTGCAATACAAAAAACAAGAAGACAAAGAGGAAAAGTAGAAACGAAGATTAATAATGGAGAAGTTAAAGAAATAGAAACTGAGGTTATGGAGTACCTGCAAAGTGAAGGATTCAGTGTAAAAAATCTAATTCATAAAGCACCACAACAGCATAGAACAATGGATATCCAAATTAAGGGGAAACCATTGGAATGGGAAGCAATTGGTCACATGCCATGTGAAGATATTTTGGAGACTTCCATAGGAAACCAGTATAGTTGTTCACTTGAAGTGGGACAACAAGGGAAGGAACAGGAATCTGTGGAAACTCTGATGCAGTCAATGTTAAGGCCAGTGAGTTCCCATATGACAGAGCAACGGATGGCACAGGATGAAATTGAAGAGAATGTGCCACAGGAAGATGCTATAGAACTTTCTAAAAGAATGCCCGCAGGAAATGGAAAACAAAAAATGTGCCCTTAGTTTAGAATAAAATGAGTTAAGAGAATAGTTGCTTGATTTAATAGACATATTGAGATCAAAGAAAGAGATAGACTGTAGAAGGTCAATAAAACCCCAAAAGTCAGAAGTCTGATAAAAAAAATGAACACAGTAATTAGAACTGTCCATAGAGATCCATATGATATAACAGAAGTAAACAGAATATATTACTGTGCTAAATTAATAACTGATTAAGTTCTATCAGAAGTACACAGGGTAGTGAGGGAAAGGAAGGGGAGAAATCAAATACCATCATGGAAGTATCAAATAGAGAAAACTATGAAGCAGTTAAGACAAGAAGCATCACCATTAGAGGAATATAGAACAGGGAACAGATCAACAAAAATGCTAAGAAAGATAGACGTGATAAAAGCAATGCACAGTATTATAACAGATCAGGATGTATCATGCACTATCGCAGATAAACTAAAAATCTCATCACAGATGGAAAAACCTAGAAGATGCACAGAAAAATATAAAGGAAAAGTGCAAAATAAGCAATTTACTGATGACCCAAAAATGTTTTATGGAGAACCTATGAAGATCCTGTGGAACATAACAAAGATGCTAAATAGACTGAAGAAGTAAAAGAAAGAATAAGATGTTTAAAGGTACAGGATATGAAATGGTATGAAGTAACAGCCAGAAAGATTGAAACAAAGTTAAGAAAAGCCTTTAATTGGAAAACCCCAGGTCTAGATGCAGTACCTAATTTCTGGTTAAAAGTATTAACATCTTTGCTTGAAGGTTTAGCCATGAGTAAGAACTATTTATATGCACACCCCAAACAGACACCAACCATGGAAAGAATCATCATGGACATGATAAATGTGGACATAGGTAAACTGTAAATGCTGGATCCATCACATTTTGGCTCTGTTAAAGGAAGGTCATGCCTATTAAATCTGATGGACTTTTTTGAGAGGGTCACCAAAGCATTGGGTGAAGGCAGGATGGTGCACACAGCTTACCTCAACCTTTCCAAGGTTTTTGATACAATACTCCACTTGTGCATTACAGACAAGCTCACTAAATAGGTATAAGCCTTTTTATCACACACTGGATAGCCAACTGACTCACTGATAGTACCCAGGAGGTCAAAGTAGGTGGGGCCACCTCCACCAAGAGGCCAGTCACTAGCAGAGTCCCCCAGGGCTTGCTACTGAGCCTGCTTCTTTTTTTGGCATCTATATCTCTGAAATGGAAGCAAATGCTGAAGGTTTGAGGTTGACTGACTAAGTTTGCAGATGATTGCAAGCTGCGGGGTCAGTCTTGAACATCTGTGAACTATCTGTATACTGGACTAAATGTAGTCAGTTAGAGATGATGGCCATACTCCCTCTTGACCAAACCAATGGAACCCGCTGAAAAGGACTTAAAATGCAAGCAGAGAGCAATATACAATCTTGCTTCTAACCATCTACTGGCTGTTAACAGCTTCACTTGCCTCTGATGCCTCTAAAGCTGTTAACAGCCACTGGATAGGTAGCTTTTCTCTACAAGGAACTCCCTAATGGCTGCATTTGTATCCCTACATTACCTAGAAATGTACCAACCTACAGGGGGTTCTATTCTGAGGCATACAGAAGCTTAAGACTCAAGCCTGATCTGGGAGTATTTTACCAGCACTAGTAGGAACTTGCCATCTTCCAAACAGCTCTGTCCCCAGGCTATTGTGCACCTACACTGAAAGGCCCTGAAAGAACCTTTTGTGCCTTTTTGTGATTCCAGGTTTTGTTTTTCCTTTCTAATGCAGTACTGACAGTGAGGCCTCCTTCCCCTTCACTCTGCTGAAATTCCTGCAACACAATGAAACTTTTAGTGTGGCCTGAAAAGGACTCCACAGTGCAAGGTCAGGACGGTTTTGATCCTTCTGACCTGCCTGTGACATCAGTGTGGCTTTTGAAGCTTCTACCACTGAAAGAGCTGTGTACTGGCCAATCTTATCCCTTCTTTCTCTGGAACTGTACCAGCTTTTGGGGGTGGGGGGTCCTGCTCTCAACAAAACAATGGCTTGAGATCCCAGCCTGATCTTAACTCACCTCCAAGGTATCTGCCATTTGCAGGTGTACTTATTTCAAAACCTAACCTCTGCTAGGAGTTATAATCTCATACTAATCTGTGCCCCTGCACCAATCTTTAGCCCTTAGAAGAGCCTTATGTGGCTGCATGAATCCCTGGCTTTATGCTCCTTCTTGCTGCTCTTCTGTCTACACTACTTTATTCTCCTTCTCTCTGATGTTTTTGGCAGGCCTACCCTCTGCTGCATCACACTGTACGTCCACCCAACATACTTACCTAGCCAGTGCAACTGAAAATCTGAGGTAAGGTACGCAGCAAAACAGCAATTTTCAAAGGAGAGAGAGAGACCTGCACAACAGTAAAATAAATGAGCATCAGTCTGCCAAAATTGCTATTCATCTGATCTGTTTTTGGGGTAGTCAAAGCCTCACCCTTGACATACAGTAATGTCGGCCACATGCTAGTTCCCATGCTATATGATGGATGAGCCTAATGAAGTTAGCACTATGGTTATTTGAGTAAGAAAATGGCTCACAAATAAAATGTAAGACCACAGTGCTAAGCAAGGAGCAGTGAACATTCTATGCAAACTGTGTGGAAATTATCACTAGATATTAAGGAATGATCCAAGGATAAGGGGAAGTGGGATGTTATCTTTACTGCTGTAACCTTCTATATCCATTTAGTAAATGAGGCCTCTTCTGCATCAAGGATCCTCCTGGCATTTGAATATTTGTTTGTCTCACTAATGCTACAGGTAATAAGAAAGACCTTTTTTTGTTTACAAAGTGAAGTATAACCATATTCTGATGTAGTCATACTGTCTGCTTAAAATGTCTGTCTCTAAAGCATAAATATGGGATTTATGTTAGATTTGATAACCCATATGATGGGCAACATAGACATATGAAGGTGTGTTCGTGTATACCATTCAAGGGAGAATTTTAAGCCATAGAAAGGTATGTTACAACTGTCTGTATGCTGGCAGTGCTGCTGCTTATTAATATTTAATAAAAAGGTCCAAAGTAAATAAATTAAATTACTTAGAGAAGGTTCAAACATTTGGTAGCAAGCATATAATGCTTACACAACAAGTACTGGGTAAACTACTATCAACAAGAACAATACAGAAAACATGTATAAGCTACATTAGCGAGTAGTAGGTACGAAAGTAAATCTGAAGTATGCAGCACTGGTTACAGAACTGGTAGTGTGTAGGTTGCCATCAAGCAGTATACAACAGACAGAGGAAATCATACATTCAACTAATGTTATAAAAGAGGACAGCATTACAATTAGTACTCATGAGCAAAGTTCCTCTTTGCCTGAAACAAACATGTCGCTCTTTAGAAAAGTTTACTTGTACAGTAAATAGCCAAAAAGTGTCTTAAAATATAACAAAACCAAACAATATCATTGCTTTTTTCTTTGAAAACTGTTTATTACCCCCAAGTCATTGTTATGTAACAGGTTTTATCTTTTTAAAACTCAGGCAATGTGATGTAGCATCTAAGCCGAAATATAGTTACCATATGGTAAGAGAAGTTAAAAGAATGCAATAAATTGTTCTGTCTGATGCTGCACTCAGCAGTACCCTGTTGATATTGTCAGCCTCTTTCAAAGCATAGAACATTTTCTTTGGCACAGACAGTAATGACTAAAAAGGTTCTCCTTCACTGGTAAAAGAACTCTGAAAATCTGCTTTCTTTACACCTCTGTTCTCAGTCTAGAAAGTAAAAAAAAAAATAAAATATGTACTCGAAAGACTTTGCATTATGGAGGCTAGTTATGTTTCTTGCCAGGGACTGTAAATGACAGGCTGGTGTGGTGGCAGGGCACAAATGTGTGATTATGCCCCCAAAATTATACGTTTGTGCACTTCGTGTGTGTGTGTGTGTGTGTGTGTGTGTGTGTGTGTGTGTGTGTGTGTGTGTCTGTCTCTCACCACTGACAGCACACACATACACGTAGCTTATGAACACAAGCAGACATATACCCAGACAACCTTGATTAAGTGCATTGCTACTGTCTCAAAAAATATACTTTTTTGCCACCCCACTCAAATCTACATGCAAGAATTTTCTGTTCCTAAGCTTACTGCAACACAGTTTGCCTTTCTTTTTTCACAGTTTACTAAATGTTATTAATTATCTGTAAGGCTTCATACCTACCTTAGGAATGTGATGATGTTAATGCCTTCCCTGAGATTCAGAAACATGCCTTATGTGACTCCAGCAGGTAATATCATCAGACCAAGTGCTGCAACAGTGCTCTAAGGTAAATGTCAATGTAACAGGAAGCATTTAGTGTCTTGACAGTCATCTAATTAAGAAATCCACTCAAGCAAATAGTAGTGATGGTGAACTGGAGATTGTTTAGTTCGTACATTTATGGAACTCACAAACAGCAGTAGTATGAGTGTCCATACAAGAACTGCTGACAGCCATAATATGCAACTACAAAGTCCCTACCTGTTTTATTCATATAAATGGGAGCATAGTATGGTCAGAAAGAGGAAAAACAAGTAGAGAAACATACAGAAAGAAACGGGGAAGGAAAGAGTGTGGGAGAAAGGGCATACTTTTTGGTGACAGGTGCCCATTATTGTATTTTTTAAGGAAATCTAGAGGCGGAACAAAGTATGGAGAAGGCATTTGAAGGAAAGAGGTTATAGAGATGGCAGCAGCGGCAGACAGACAGACAAACACAAAACCCAGACAAAAAACAGCGGGGATGTGCTGACATAAATGGAAAAGCACAATGGATAGACGCATAAAGAGAAATGGAGGGAAGACAACTGGTGACAGGTAGAAATGAACTAAAACAGGGGAATTAGATGAAACACAAGGATGGGGAATACCATTATCAGGGACATGGTGGGTTGATGGCTTCCTTTCATGCTTTAGTGGACAGGACCCAGGCAGAGGTCAGTCCCCCACCGTGTCTGCTCTGTTGTCTGGATCCTGCCTCAGTTGGTATGCTGGGCAGTGGTGTTAGCTATGCAAGCAGTTCTGCAGATGGACAATGCAGGAGTCAAGCTAGTGGGTCAAAATACCATCACCCCAAGCCCTGCTATGCAGCATATTTGGACCCACTGGCAGTATAACCAGACAATATGACAACACCCCCAGAGAACCCCAGGTAACCCTCCAGGTCACACCCTATCCACTGGACGACCAATATAACCCCACAGGGAAGCATTCCGGGAGGCCAGTGGAAATTCAGCAGGCAAAAGCAGGTCAGGACAATGCTGTGGGGCCAACTGCTGCACCACAAAAAACAGATGTTGCTGAGACTACCTAAAATAATAAGAAATGGAAAGAAAGCAACAAGCAACAGATGAAATATAAAGAGGGAATAGTGCAAATGAAAGACATAATGGGGAAAAAGTATCAGTTACTAGCCTGAGTCCAACTATAAGGTGAAGATGTAGCTGTAGGAGTATAAAACATTTGCTAGATATGCAGTGCTAATATGAGGCATAAGTATGGCAGGTCATTGTGTGGGATGTATTGGTATTACTGGAATTGGGCTCAAATGATCAGGCTTGAATAGCACTAACAGCCTAGAGAGCTAGCTGCAAGAGTAATGAAGGAAGCACACTGGGGGATGGCAGAAGCCATGGAGGTGTGGGGGCATGCACACATGGATATACTTGGAGGGAGATGGACAGGGAAGGACTTGGCAGACATTTCCACTCAGTCTTAATATACAGGGTAACCTATTTTTCATGACCGTGTGATGCACTAAAGGCAGCCAGTACAGTGGTTTTACTTTGGACATCTTTCAGTGTATGCTTTGCAAGTATCATGATGTAAGGCAGGCTTTACAGCAAAACATTCTATTTACAAAGGCAGAATGGCATGGCTATTTTGAAGAATGTACAAACCAAGTATGAGGAATGATGACTCCTGCTTGGAGCAGAACTGCAAGAGCTGTGGCAGTCCACATAGCACATTAGTAGACCAACTGCTGAGGATGTGTAGCAGTACATTTCAGCTGGAATGATGAATGGGCATGCTGTGAGATTCATGTGTTCCCCACTATGAAGGTTTGGGACCAGTAACACATCGTTTCCGTGGGTCAGTGCCTGCATCACCAGTGCAGGTATTTCCACAGTTATGTATTGTTGAATCCAGTTGGTAATACAATTAACCAGAGCATAATTATGCTTTAGGGTAATATTCTTCTGTGATATCTATATATGGCTATAATATTATTCTTGTATAGCATATGACATTGATTTCCATAATGGATCGGTCGAGGCCTGGGTTAACAACGACCACCACCAGTACTGTTAGCCAACAGGGTGCTGGCAGAAATTGGGCTACTGTTGGCCGAAGGAGAAGAGGAGGGCGAAGGCATGCCCGAAGGCAGGAAGAGAGGAGGAAGGTTAGGAGTGCAGCAGTGAGGGTAGGAACTTTGAATGTTGGCAGTATGACTGGTATAGGAAGAGAGCTAGCTGATATGATGGAGAGAAGGAATGTTGATATATTGTGCATGCAAGAGACCAGATGGAAGGGAAGTAAGGCCAGGTGTTTAGGAAATGGGTTCAAATTGTTCTATCATGGTGTGGATGGCAGGAGAAATGGGGTAGGGGTTATACTAAAGGAACAATATGCCAAGAGTGTTTTAGACGTGAAGAGAGTGTATGACAGAGTGATGTTTATGAAGCTCAAAATTGATGGTGTAATGATGAATGTTATTAGTGCGTATGCTTCACAAGTTGGGTGTGCGATGGATGAGGAAGAGAAATTTTGGAGTGAGTTGGATGAAGTTGTGGTGAGTGTACCCAAGGGTGAGAGACTAGTGATTGGAGTGGACTTTAATGGGCATGTTGGTGAAGTGAACAGAGGGGATGAGGAAGTGATGGGTAGGTACGGTGTTAAGGAGAGGAATGCAGAAGGTCAGATGATTGTGGATTTTGCGAAAAGGATGGACATGGCTCTGGTGAATACGTATTTTAAGAAGAGGGAGGAGCATAGGGTGACGTACAAGAGTGGAGGAAGATGCACACAGGTGGATTATATCCTGTGTAGGAGGGCCAGTCCGAAGAAGATTGGAGACTGTAAAGTGGTGGCAGGGGAAAGTGTAGTTAAGCAGCATAGAATGGTGGTCTGTATGATGACATTGATGATCAAGAAGAGGAGGAGGAGTGTGAAAGCAGTGCCAAGGATTAAATGGTGGAAGTTAAAAAATGGTGATTGTGAAGTGGAGTTTAGGGAAGAGTTAAGACAGGCACTGGGAGGCAGTGGAGAGTTCCCGAATAGCTGGGTAACTACAGCAGAACTAGTAAGGGAGACTGCTAGAAAGGTGCTTGGTGTGACATCTGTATAGAGGAAGGAGGACAAAGAGACCTGGTGATGGAATGAGGAAGTACAGGAGAGTATACAGAGGAAGAGGCTGGCGAAGAAGAAGTGGGATTGTCAAAGAGATGAAGAAAGTAGACATGAGTATAAGGAGATGAGGCACATGACAAAGAGAGAGGTGGCGAAAGCTAAGGATAAGGCGTATGGAGAGTTGTATGAGAGATTGGACACTAAAGAGGGAGAAAATACTTGTACCTATTGGCTAGACAGAGGGACAGAGCTGGGAAAGATGTGCAGCAAGTAAGGGTGATAAAGGATATTGAGGGAAAGGTACTCATAAGAGAGGAGAGTGTGTTGAGCAGATGGAAAGAGTATTTTGAGAGGCTGATGAATGAAGAGAATGAGAGAGAGAAGGTTGGATGATGTGGGGATAGTGAATCAGGAAGTGAAACAGATTAGCAAGGAGGAAGTAAGGACAGCTATGATGTGGATGAAGAATGGAAAGGCTGTTGGCCCAGATGACATACCAATGGAAGCATGGAGATGCTTAGGAGAAATGGCAGTGGAATTTTTAACCAGATCGTTTAATGAAATTTTGGAAAGTCAGAGGATGCCTGAGGAGTGGAGAAAAAGACTATCTTTAAGAATAAGGGTGATGTGCAGAGCTGCAGTAACTACAGAGGGATAAAATTGATCAGTCACAGCTTGAAGTTATGGGAAAGAGTAGTAGAAGTTAGGTTAAGAAGGGAGGTGATGATTAGTGATCAGCAGTATGGTTTCATGCCAGGAAAGAGCACTACAGATGCAATGTTTGCTCTGAGAGTGTTATTGGAGAAATACAGAGAAGGTCAGAAGGAGTTGCATTATGTCTTTGTAGACTTGGAGAAAGCATATGACAGGGTGCCTAGAGAAGAGTTGTGGTATTGTATGAGGAAGTCGGGAGTGGCAGAGAAGTATGTAAGAGTGGTACAGGATATGTACGAGGGTAGTGTGATAGTGGTGAGGACTGCAGTGGGAGTGACAGATCCATTTAAGGTGGAGGTGGGATTACATCAAGGATCAGCTCTGAGTCCTTTCTTATTTTCAGTGGTAATGGACAGGTTGACAGATGAGATCAGACAGGAGGCCCCGTGGACTATGATGTTTGCAGATGACATTGTGATCTGTAGTGAGAGTAGGAATCAGGTTGAGGAGACTCTGGAGAGGTGGAGATATGCTCTAGAGAGCAGAGGAATGAAGGTCAGCAGGGCTAAGACAGAATATATGTGTGTAAATGAGAGGGAGGGTAGAGGAATGGTGAGGATGCAGGGAGTAGAGTTGGTAAAGGTGGACGACTTTAAGTACTTGGGATCAGCAGTTCAGAGTAATGGTGAATGTAGAAGAGAGTACAGGCAGGGTGGAATGGGTGGAGAAGAGTGTCAGGAGTGATTTGTGACAGACGGGCACCAGTAAGAGTGAAAGGGAAGGTCTACAAGAGGGTAGTGAGACCAGCTATGTTACATGGGTTGGAGACAGTGGCATTGACAAAAAGGCAGGAGTCAGAGCTGGATGTGGCAGAGTTAAAGATGTTAAGATTTGCACTCGGTGTGACTAGGATGGATAGGATTAGGGATCAGTATATTAGAGGGTCAGCTCATGTTGGACAGTTTGGAGACAAAGCAAGAGAGACAAGATTGTGTTGGTTTGCACATGTGCTGAGGAGGGATGATGGGTATATTGGGAAAAAGATGCTAAGGATGGAGCTGCCAGGTAAGAGGAAAGGAGGAAGGCATATGATAAGGTTTATGGACGTGGTGAGAGAGGACATGCAGGCGGTTGGTGTGACAGAGCAAGATGCAGAGGATAGGAAGAAATGGAAAGAGATGATCCGCTGCGGCGACCCCTAACGGGAAAAGCCGAAAGATGATGATGAGCATATGACATTGATGTTATGTATCCCTGTGTCTGGAGAGAACACTCTGTACATCTTCAAAACTGGAGCCTGTTTTCTACCAGCTGAGTACCTAAAAATACAGTACAGAAAATGAAAAGACAAAAAAATGTCCTGCAGGGCCCTTGTCCCTTGTAGTTCAACAATAAACTATATTAAAATGCACCTATTATGAATGCTTAATGCACATCTCAGGAGCACTCTGTCTGACCTTTTCCTCCCAGTGGTGCAGGTCTAGGTGGCACCTTTTGAATTCATTGTAGTAATGCCAGTACTACCCACCAGAGCGATTGATATCAGATGCAAGTCACCTTTCTGGCAAGGCCGTGCAAGGCATCCACCTTATCCAAGTTGTCAGGCACGTGCTTCCAGTGGTCTCTGTATATGGGGTACAGAGTTATTTTAGACTCTCTAGACCACTTCCTTTGAGACCTGCTATCCCTAGTGCCTTCTAAAGCCATGGCCACTTCTTAGTCACTGTTCAAAGAAATACAGAACCTTATTTGTGTTAATGCAGAAAGCTAATAGCAAGTGACATACAGCAGCAGGCACTAAATTTGTTCGATATGTCATGCTTCCACCATGTAAGGGCAGTACATATGATGGTGTGGCAGACAGTGTTTGGCTGTGAACAGCACAATGGCATGAATGTTACTTTACTGCATTGTCCACATTTGCTTTCAGTGTTACTGTTTGGCACTTATGTGCGCCATAATGATATGGTACATATATCCTCATGCCAAGTGTGGTCACTGACCCATCCAAGCATGCATGCATGTGCAGTGCTTTTCTTAGTTCCCAATAAAAGTGCACAATCTGGGATGAGCCTCATATCACAGACTTGGACAGGTATGCAGTGTAATAAAAGTGTGATTCAGACAAACTCATTTGAAATTGGCTCATTACCTTGGCTTCCACACTATGAGCCTCAAAACTGCATAAATATAGCTGCAGTCATTAATGTGCTCATCGTATTACGGAATTTGCTGCATTTAACAAACTAGAAGTGTGACCTTTTCTCCATGACATTCGGTCTTTGACTTTCAGTAAAAGCAGAGCTGAGGTAAGTGAATAGGGGACACTGCCTGCACGTGTTTGGGAAACCCATCTTGTACATCAGCTTTGCATCTCTAGTGTTTGTCCTGCACATATTTGGGAAAGTGGTCTTGTACATCATCTGCACGTCGCTAGTGTTTGTTCTGCACGTGTTTGGGAAACCTGTCTTGTACATCAGCTGCACATCTGTAGTGTTTGTCCTGCATATGTTTTGGAAACCCTTCTTGTACATCAGCTGAACATCACTAGTCTCTGTCCTGCACATGTCTGTGAATCCCACCTTGTACATCAGCTGCACATCTCTAGTGTTTGTCCGGCACGTTTGTCAATCCCACCTTGTACATCAGCTGCATATCTCTAGTGTTTAACCTGCACATGTTTGGGAAAACTATCTTGTACATCAGTTGCACATCTGTAGTCTTTGTCCTGCACATGTGTGGGAAAGCTGTCTTGTACATCAGCTGCATGTCGCTAGTGTTTGTCCTGCATGTGTTTGGGAAACCTGTCTTGTACATCAGCAACACATTTGTAGCGTTTGTCCTGCACATGTTTTGGAAACCCATCTTGTAAATCAGCTACACATCATTTTCCTGTCCTGTACATGTTTGTGTAACCCATGTTGTGCATCAGCTGCATATCTTTACTGTTTCGCCTGCATATGTTTGAGAAAACTGCCTTGTACATCAGCTGCACATTGCTATTGTTTGTCCTGCACATGTTTGGAAAACCCATTTCGTATCTCAGCTGCACATTGCGTTTTTGTTCTGCACGTGTTTGGGAAACCCATCTTGTGCATCAGCTACACCTCTCTAGTCATTGCCTGCACGTTTGGGAAAGCTGTCTTGTACATCAGTTGCACATCACTAGTGTTTGCTTACACATGTTTGGGAAACCTGTCTTGTACATCAGCTACACATCTATAGTGTTTGTCCTGCACATGTTTTGGAAACCCATCTTATACATCAGCTGCACATCACTAGTCTCTGTCCTGCACATGTTTGTGAAACCCACTTTTTACATTAACTGCACATCTCTAGTGTTTGTCCTGCATGTTTTTGGGCAACCTGTTTTGTACATCAGCTGCACATTGCTAGTGTTTTGCACATTTGACAGGGCAATCTACCCACCCTGTTAGATCTGGGAGCAGTTTTTACATTAAAGCCATGGCATAACTATCTTTTTAGTGACAGGGCATTCTTAAAGCAAAAACTTGCTTGGCTGATTGCCAACAGTCATCCTTATATTATCATTAGTCATAAGATTAGGCCAATTTCTCTTGATGGCATCACACACAATGTTTACATCACTCAAGTATGTTAAAGGGACTCTGGTATTGCCACAGGTACTGGTTGATAGGATAACCAAACCATCCCCTCCTTCCCTTCTGTCAGAAAAATGTGGTTTAGCTTTTGTTTTCTTCATACCACAGTCCTCACCAAAGGGTCTATGGATCTCATTAGCCCCTTTTAACAAAGTCATTACAGAGGCTCTTAGATAATTGTGAAAATTCAGTGTCATTCATATGCAACCTTGACATTCTCATGCATTGCCGTTTAGGTGCATTCTTGTAAACCTTTCCAGGTTGCATACTTGTACAATGTAGCAAACTTTTCTTCCAACAACTTTTTTTTAAAAAGGCAGGTGTCAATGTACCCATTCTGACTCCTATGGATACGAGCATCTAAAAAATCTAAACAATAGGTAGAGTAGGACATCGTTAACTTTAGAAAAGCAGTACTGCTTTCTAGATAAGAAATAAATTAATGAAGAACCAAGAGTGGACCATCCAAGAGAAGAAAAATATCCACAAAATACTTATAGTACTTAATATGCACAGAAAACTTGTTCAGCCTCACAGAAAGTCATAACCATGTTAGCATAACTGTTTCCACAAACCATGCTCATCGCTATGCCTAACTTTTGAAGAAGAAAAAAATTATCATTAAAAATCAACACATTATCATAAGAAAATAAGCTCTGACATTGAGCAGATAAGGCTGATCTGGTCACTGTTATGAGTCAGAAAAAAATCTAACTGACTCATTCCCAACATCGTTCGGTATGACAATGAAAAGGATACAAACATCTAATGTGACCATATAGCACCTAGAAGTATAGTCAGCATTAACAACACATTCAAATAAAGATCGTGAAAAATGTTCAGTGTCTCTAAGGACTGATGGTGCTTTATCCAAAACTGTTTTCAATTTATTTTCCACACATACAGATAAGGGATCAGGTAGCCAACCACAACAGCAAACAATAGGTCGTATTGGGGACTCATCCAACCCTTTATGTACGTTAGTAAAACCACGCATAACAGGAATGAGGGGTTTGTTATCCACCAGAAAATCACATAAATCCTTAGTTAACAATCTCATCATAAAAGAATCATAAAGGACTCCCATGCCTTCATCACATTTCTACATGTCCTTCATCACATGCTTTTGCAAGGAGTGATAGAACCCGTTCCTACTTCCCAGATGGGAAAATGTTTTTATTCCAGGATGTTTTTAGTTCCAAAGAAAGATAATGGTTGGAAACCATACCTCTCAACAGTACCAAATTCCTTGATAAGTACTGGTTTAGAGGGCAAAATATTGGGGTGCCAGAAATTCCAGAGTGGCCCCTTTAATTTCCAATTTTCATGTTTTTTTTTTTTTTTTTTGACGAATTTGTTCCTGACATCATCACATGCAGGGAGTGTGCAATGACGTCAGCTTCTCAAGGCAGGTAGACAGCCTCAGGTAAGGCAAAAGAAAAGACTTTCTGTACTACTAGGCCTAGTGGCAGGGTGGCAAGAGGGGCAGTTCTTTGGACTGCTTACTTAATTCTTGGGACCCGTCTTTTTCTTTAAGTGTCATTTCTCGCTGCATTGAAGTATGTGTGCTCGAGTGTATTATTGATATACTTGCAAATTCTTGGGACCGGTCTTTTTCTTACGTGCTGCTTAACACAGCATTTCTCACTGCACTAAAGTGTGTGTGCTCAGGTGTATTACTGAGCTAGTTTTCTGGTCTTTTTTTTTTCGTATGTACTCCAGTGCATTATTGAGCTAGTTTTCTGGTCTTTTTTTCTTATGTGCTTGAGTGTATTATTGAACGAGTTTTCCAGTCTTTTTTTCTTAGGTGCTGTGCATTGATTTTCTTGCTGGCTCGGTGGCACTTTGGACTGTTTACTTCTTGCATTTCTCACTGCATTGAAGTGTGTGCTCGAGTGTATTATTGAGCTAGTTTTCCAGTCTGGTCTTTTTTTTTCTTATGTGCTGTGCATTGATTTTCTTGCTGGCTCGCTGCATGGATATATGTACGAAGGGCTAGTTTTATATGCTGTGCATTGAAGTGGAAATTATTTGAATGAATTTCCTTTGTGGGCTCAAGTGTATTGCTGTTTGAAGTAAGAGTGTGTGTGTGTGTGTGTGTGCGCGCGCGCGCAAGTGTGTGTGTGCGTGTGTGTGTGCATGTGTGTGTGCATGTGCGTGTGCGTGTGTGTTTGTGTGTGTGTACACAATGCCCCAGTTAGGTTTAACTGGTGGTTATAGTTAGACTCAAACCGTGTACCTTAGATACAAAGAGCAAGACCCTAAATTCTTTACCCATACCACCACTTGTGATTCAAGGAGTTAAGTCCCTAGTTCTCAATTGTCCAAAGTTTCACAGAATGTCTGGAATGTTTGGTTCATACTTTTGCTCTTTTCCTCTTAAAATTTGTGGTTTTCTGGCAAATCAGTGAGGACTGAATTCACTAATTAATGATAGCCATTTAAGTTTTAGTCTTCCTATCTTTCAGGAAATGCATGGTAACACAAAGCATTTTATTCTAGCAACTTTCTAAGATTGTACAATCAATGTTTAAAATGTGTCCCTAGTTTTGGTCCTTTGTCCCCCCCCCCATAAATTTTGGCTTTTTCCAGATTTCTTGTGCTGCATAGTTCTTCATGGGGAGAGAAGTTTAGTGCTGCTTATGTCAAGTCTGTGTTGTTAGTAACACAACAGGTAGTATATTTCCATTTGATGAGAAGGCTGTGGGTTCTACTTCTACGGTATGTAGATGTATTGCTGATACTGTACTTTTAAAGGGGGTGGATGCTGCAGTCCTGAGAATGTCATTTTTGGTGGGAATACCTAGTAACTATTGCCCTGTTATCAGTTTGCCATCCATTCCCTATTGCAATATTACTAGCTTATCATTTTTTTAATGTAACATGGGCAATTTATTCTTCAAGGGCAACACACTATTTGTAGATGAAACAATGAAATATAAAGTTGTTTGCTAGCAGCAACCTCTTCATTAGTTACAAACCTTTTTAATGTGGAATTATTTAGATGACTTTTACTTCTACAGAGATTGTGCATATTTACTGATACTTGTGGTTTGTAATGATAGAAATTTGAGTAGACTTTTATAATAGAAATGTTCTGAATTGGGCAGTTTTCTCATTATTTGTTCATTGTTTACTAGAAAAATGTTCAAAACAAATTTAAAACGTGCTCTAGCAAGTATGCTGTATTATACAAGGAATATACTTTATTACAATCAGGAAAGTATGTCAAAGAGCACATGTACTTTTGCTTGGTCCTAAATAATGTGTGGATGGGGCCTATAATTTGAAAACAGCCCAAAGGTAATCTCTATCCGTCACTGGCCAGATGCATTTCTTTGAATGTGGGTTTCAGTGTTGTTTCAATGAATGTGAGTTTCAAGGGCAGAGAAGTTTTAATGCTGTCTGTTTTCATTGTGCAACTGTTTTGCTTTGTTTAGCAGATTTCTACTTGTGTTTGTGCTATAAAATGTAAAATAACAGTTTTAAATGAAATCCAAGCAATCAAGCAATTTCTCTCTTTTCACTCCAAGCATGTAAATATTGTAAATATCAAGTTATCCACAGATACTTACTGTTAAGACAAGTGAAGCTTACTGCCCTGATTGTAAACACCTACAAATTGTGCTACCTTTGTCTAAATTGCATTATAATGACAATTTATACACTTGCTGTACCTGACTGCATGAATTTATATAAGTATTTTGACCTCTGTATTAAGTAACCTTTTGAAATTCTTATTGCTTACTGGAGCTTTTCTCCCCGGGCCTCCACTGAAAATGGGCACATTCTGGCCCAGTGGACTTCCCTGGTAATCAAACTGAAAATAAATAAATAAATAAATAATTGAAGAAGTAAAGCATAAAGCAGTATGCACATTACAGTGTTTATGGTAAATGTGGATAAATAGCCAAGTAATGGGACATTGAATTGACTACTTTGTCCGGATTTTTCATGATTCCAAGTTGAGAGGTATGTTGGTGACCAGTTCTGGATTTTTCTTTCCTAAAACCGTTTTTGATAGTGACGAAGTTCAAAATGCAGTCACTTCACAACCTGTTACTTGTTCTTCCTCTTTTAAGTTTCCTGGTAACCGTAGATGTAAAATATGCTTATCACATCCCCGTTCATCCAAACTTCAGGTGTTTCTTAAGGTTTTGTTTGTCTAGATCAAATTTTGAATTCTCTTTCTTAGCCTTTGGATGATCTACTGCACCAAGAGTATTTTCAAAGTGTTTAGCTCCATTTATAGCTCATTGCAGGCTGCAGGGTATTAAAAGTGTTAGGAATCTGTCACTTGAGTGGAAAAAAAAAATCTCATGATACCTCTGCCAAGACTCAGCATGAGAAAGAGACAATGGTATTTGAAGTCTGTTTGGGCCCAGCACCAACATCCTTTAGCCTTTCAAATCCCAGTGCTGGGGTTTATCAGAAGGGAGATCACTTAGTGAAGACTGCAAATATCCTTAACTCTAAATCTCCCCTTCTCCCTCCCTGTTCTAAAGCTGTTGGTCACCACAGCATTTTGGACTTTGCTTGGGGAGCAGTTTCAGGAGTGATAAACGTGCAGGTTGTGTACGATGCCAAGGACAGATTCAAGCACATAAATATAAAAGAGATGCTTGCCCTGATTAAGGCACTCAACTCTCTGAATCATCTTTTGGGTCCCCAGGACCTCTTAAAGTTGTTACAGATAATACCACAGTTATGTGGTACATCAGCAAGCAAGGGGGAACCAGATCACACCACCTTATGCGGACTAGCCATGTTACTTTAGAATGTAACTTCACAGTACAGTCTCATTCTACAGGCATCCTACACTCCATCAAAGCAGAACTGTGTGGCAAACAAGCTGAGCAGGACAAAGGCAGACCCTCACAAATGGAAACTGGATCAAGGAGTCTTCCAAGATTTGCTCCATCTGTGGGGGGTTCCTCAAGCAAACCTACTAGCCTCCTGTCTGAACAATATGCTGGCAACATTTTGTTGTAGAACTCCATGCAAGAAGGCCTCAAAGACTGATCCCTTTTCTTTTCCTTGGACAGGAATGTTCCTATATGCTTTTGCTCTCTTTCCTTTGATATCTAGGGGAATTCTGAAGATTCAAAAGGAATCCGCCAAGATCATTGTGGTGACTCCCTACAGGTTGAGGCAACCAGGGTTCTTCCTTCTTTTGGAAATGGCCAGGGACAATTACCACAAGCTTCCTCAGACAGTGAATCTACTCATACAAGAGCAGGGGTGGGTGGTTAATGTACCTTAACCCCGACATCACTCAACTTCAGTTGACTGCCTGGATGATAAATTCTCTTTAGGCACATGTTTGCTGAGGACATGTAGCCGGTACTAATAAAGGAAGAAACCCTGCAACTCTTAAATCATGTATCAGCAAATGGAAAAGGTTTTCTAGTTGGTGCACTCCTTCAGGGCTAGTTATGTGGTTTTACAATATTTGTGTGAGTTACTAGCCTATGGCCTTTCATATTCGTCTATCAGGGTTCATTTATTGGCAGTGTTATCATGTCTACCCATGGATCTTCCTGTTTCAATGCAGTCTCCTGTCAAATTGTTCTTGAAAGGGGTTTTGCATAAGATGCCTCCAAGAAAATTGTGGCCCTTCAGTGGTATCCGAGTTTACTTTAAACCAAGTTATACATCTCTCTGTTTTCTTTCCTGGACCTAAAAATGAGGGAGAAAGGATACTCTATTCCTTAGACGTTTACAGACAACTCGGGTACTATCTTGACAGAACTAAATCTTTCAGATCAGTTGTCCATTTCTTGTGATGGTAAGAAGAAGGGACAGCCTGTGTCCAAACAGACTATTGACAAATGTTTGTCTAAGGCTTTTACTTTTTTTTTTTATACTCATCATAACAAACCTATTCCAGGCAGGTTCAAGTCCCACTCTACTAGGACCTTGGCTTCATCTCTGGATTTTTGGAAAGGGTTGGATTTTAGAAGTATTCTAGAACTGCTACTTGTCCCTCTGTACATACTTTTACAAAGTACTATAAGCTTGAGTCTTTCTCTAGGTCCATTTCATGCTTTGGTAGGACCATTATCGAGGGATTCCTGGACTCCTCCTTACACCTCCCAAATGTAGTTAGCTAAGATAATCTAGCCATGTAGCTAAGGCTACTGCAACAGTGTTCAATATGATGAACATAGTGCAGTTGTGTAAGCTGAACTTGCCATAACAGCAGATGTCCTAATGATCACTGCTGCAGTAGCTGCTTCTTCCCTCCACCCCCTTGTTTTTTGGTGTGCTTTTTATGCCAGGTGTGGACATTTAATTTTCATTGTTCATTGTCCTTTCAAGGCTCAGCCTCTCTCTCTCTCTGCTGATAGGAAAGCTCTGAGGGGTGTTGCTCCCAAGCTTCTCTTTAAGTCATCTTAGATCAAGCTGCTTGACAGTTTGGATGCATGGAAAAATAGTAGAGAACATTTTTATGTGGCAACTGTCACAGATTAAATCTTGTCCTGCTGTGATTATTTTAATAAAAATGCTGTTCCTTAGCTCCCCCATCTATTCAAATGTTAATCTCAGTGCAATCAGAGAATGCATCAAAAAAGCTGTCAGGATATAACCCATATAGCTAAGGCTACTGCAGCAGTGATTATTCAAACATCTGTTATGCTAAGTTTAACTTACACCACTGTACTGTCCTTCTCTCACAAGGAGCAAGTAGGAATCTCTCCAGCTGGTTAAACAGGCATTTTGTATTCAAATCCTCAGGAACATGTTGTTCTAGATGTTGCTTGGCTTGTTAAAATCCCTACCCATATACCTACTATTGTGTATTACGGTCTGCAGCTGCACAGTGACCCAGATTTAAATATAGGTAGCACCCATGGAAATAGGAGCAAGCCTGTCACAGGAAGACTCCAGTGGAAGCTGCCTCTGTTTAGTCAGTGACCAGAATAATGAATCCTGTCCTGGCTATCACAAGGAACATTTGGAATAAGTCTAGCCAGATCAAGGCAGGCAGTTGACACTCAAAACTCATAGAGGAGTGTAGTCCCAAATGTTACAGGGCTTGGTGAAGTCACTTGTCCCTCCATCTCTTCTTGCCTCCTTTTCAAATAGAGTTAATCCTTTTGCAGTCAAAGAGTGCAACAAAGTGTTTACTGATTGAGCTTAAATTAGAACTGTTTAAAAACTCCAAGTAAAGAACAATAATTGTACTGCAGTAAAACAAGAGCAAAAGACAAGGCATCCATTTATATAAACTAGAAACTCAGAAATCAGAAATGGTTAGAGTGCTTTTACCTGGCATCCCTCACAGATTTGTTCACACTTTCATGTATTATTGCATGACCTATGATTTCAAGCATCAGGCTTCTTTTGTTACCTCCTGTTCTTCAGAACTCAGCCATCTGAGTTCTTGTCTTTTGACCTTTGGCAGTGATCTTCCAGTGAGGCTTAATTTAGCCTTCTTGGACAAGAATCTTCCCAGAGATAGCCCACTGTAGAAGACCTTAGAAATCAGATGTAACCAGTATTTACAGACCGTAGCAGTTGATGAGGAAGAAGACTCTGTACAATGTGTAGTGGGGTTTATTATTTACCTATCATCTCCCTGAGTTTGGACATCCTCTATCTACGTTCAGTTGCTGTGTTTTTCTGTAATTTGGAAAGATGTATAATTTTAGGTTCAAGTTTAATCCTGGATTTTATGTCTGCTTTATTTATTACATGGGAGTCAAACTGTGGAGAGCATGGCTTGGTGTATCCTCCTAATTCAGAGCTTGACACCATATATATGCCAGCCGCAGATCCACATATTCCTAAGTATGGGAGATACAAAGGATTAGGACAGATAAAATCACTTTAGCTAGCAGATCAAGGAGACTCTGTCTCTAATACCCTCACTGTGGGAGGAATAAAAACATTTTTTCATCTACCTACTTAACTGAATAAACTACTTGAAACTTCAAGGCATCTTTATTCCTCCCATAAGGAGGGTATCAGAGAGAGTGTCTCCTAGATCTGCTAGCCAAAGTGATTTTATCAGGACTAATCCTTTGTACACTGTTTCTTGTTAGTCCTGTCACCCTCTGGGTCACAGGTGGGATAACAGACCTGACTCGAGCTTGCTGTCTGGATTACCTCTGTTTAAAGATGAGAGAGAGGGAGAATTCAGAATTGCCCTGAGGTGAAGATGTCAGAAACAGAAATGCATCAAAGGTCTTTTTACAGATTAGCTGATATCAACAATATGTATCTGTTATTTCCCCTGAGCAACAGATACTTTGAGTGATTTAGTGTATTACAAAAAAAGCAGTGAGTCGTCTGTAACTGTTTTTGAAGTTATACTGATAATGTCATATGAGTAATAGCTGCTGTTTTGTAGTGGCATAGTGTTGTGCACTGGGAATAGAATTACAACATAGGTTATTCTTAGGAAACTAATTTAGTAGCGGAGTCTGTCAGACTGAATAAGAGATTAGTCATACGTAATGCTTTGCTATAATTTGCGTTCATTTTACTTTATTTATTTATTTATTTTGTTTTGTAATTTGTTTCATTTATACTGTTAGGGATGATCCTAACCACCCAGTCCATCCGAACCGACATATAGATCCTCAAGCCACTGCTTGGATCCAGTCCAATAAATTCAGTGCTCCAACACTGAGCGCTTCAAAATCTTGCCCTCACATAATGCCCTGCTCCCCCTGACTAAGATCATAGCTATCAACCTTTTATCTCCAAAATGAGGAGCAAATAGGCAACATATAGAGCATTTGCTAACAGGTTACTAACAGCTTTAACTAGGAAGCTTATAGAATGGTTAAAGTGTGTTATTTTTAGTTATAGAAGAGTTTTTTAATGACTTAATATGATTTAGTTCTATTTCCCTTATATATCGGTTGCAAAAATGCCTAACACTGAATGTGTGACACGAGTCTTTCAGTGAGGAACTACAAGGATCATGAACTTTTTAAAGCCCCAAATGAGGAATGATCCTCATAGTGAGGTACACATAAGATGTATGTCTCAGATCTTGATTGCCGCCTTTTGAAGATGGAGCAAGACCTGCGCAGGTTAGCGCTGTGCCTCTTATTTCCTCTTTTTTTTTTTTCAGATAAGAGATTGCATTTTTTATCACTAATATTTAGTAATTAGTAGTATTAACTATCCTTTCCTTCATATTTATATCATCTCATAGTTGTTGTCAAAAAAGAATAATTTCATAGCCCCTCTTTTTGTTGGTATTTGTCCCTATCTTCCTTCCCGTCTTTCTATCATTTAATTATTTCTGGTTTATAGTTTACATCTTGTAGCTATTACTAACACTTGTGTGTGTGTGTGTGTGTGTGTGTGTGTGTGTGTGTGTGTGTGTGTGTGTGTGTGTGTGTGTGTGTGTGTGTGTGTGTATATATATATATATATATATATATATATATATATATATATATATATATATATATATATATATGGGTGTACTTTCCTACAACGAAAATTCACTTTTTCGAAATGGGAAAGTACTTCCCCACTTAAAAGAAAGTGCACTTTAATGAAAGCTAGACTGAACCTACCACACTACAATGGAGGACATTGAAAAACAGGCTATGTCCTCCACTGTGGTGCGATAGTCACAGACCTTAGGGTTAGGGCACGGGTCAAGGTAAGGGGATAGCCCTACTAACTATCCCCTTACCCTAACCCTAAGGGCCGTGACTATCGCACCACAGTGGAGGACATAGCCCGATTTGGAATGTCTTCTATTGTCGTGCAATAGTCACAGACCTTAGGGTTAGGGCACGGGTCAAGATAAGGGGATAGCTCTACTAACTATCCTCTTACCCTAACCCGTGCCCTAACCGTAAGGTCTGTGGCTATTGCACCACAGTGGAGGACATAGCCCAATTTGGAATGTCTTCCACTGTCGTGCGGTAGTCATGAACCTTAGGGTTAGGGTAAGGGGATAGCTAGTAGGGCTATCCCCTTACCATGACCCATGCCCTAACCCTAAGGTCCGTGACTGCTAGCCCGTTTGGTCTAGCGGGTTCGCGAAAGTGCACATTTGCGTTAGTTTGGGTGTACTTTTGACGTTGGAAGTAGTGAACTTTCGTTCTTCAAAAGTACACTCATATACATAGCTCCAGTGACCATCCTCTCTTTAACCATACTCCACTCTCAATTCCTATAGAATTTGTAATGACACATTTGAACCCACCTGAAATTTTTAATGCACTACAAATACTTGAGGATTCTTTAGTGAGAGTGCAGAACATTATATCGGTTATTGTTAACCAGAGTAGTAGCCAGAATCTTCCAAGATGCGCTTGGCTACTGTTGAATGGCAGTATCTCTTCTAATAATCATCATCATCATGTTCTTTCAGCTGTTCCTGTTAGGGGTCGCCACAGCAGATCACCTGTTTTCATTTCTTCCTGTCCTCTGCATCTTGCTCTCTCACACCAACCACCTGCATGTCCTCTCTCACCACATCCATAAACCTTATCTTTGGCCTTCCTCTTTTCCTGTTACCTGGTAGCTTCATTCTTAGCATCTTTTTCCCAATATACTCAGCATCCCTCCTCAGCACATGTCCAAACCACCGTAATCTTGCCTCTCTGGCTTTGTCTCCAAACCTTCCAACCTGGGCTGACCCTCTAATATACTTATTCCTAATCCTGTCCACCCTCATCACACCCAGTGCAAATCTTAACATCTTTAACTCTACCACATCCAGCTCAAACTCCTTCCTTTTTGTCAATGCCACTGTCTCCAACCCATATAACATAGCTGTTCTCCCTACCCTCTTGTAGACCTTCCCTTTCACTCTAACAGGTACTCGTCTGTCACAAATCACTCCTGACACTCTTCTCCACCCACTCCATCCTGCCTGTACTATCTTCTTCACCTCTCTTCCACACTCACCGTTACTCTGAACTATTGACCCCAAGTATTTAAACTCATCCACCTTCACCACCTCTACTCCTTGCATCCTCACCATTCCTCTATCCTCCCTCTCATTCACACACATATATTCTGTCTTAGTCCTGCTGACCTTCATTCTTCTTCCCTCTACAGCATATCTCTACCTCTCCAGGGTCTCCTCCACCTGTTCCCTACTCTCACTGCAGATCACAATGTCATCTGCAAACATCATAGTCCACGGGGACTCCTGTCATATCTCGTCTGTCAACCTGTCCATCACCATTGCAAATAAGAAAGGGCTGAGAGCTAATCATTGATGTAACCCCACCTCCACCTTAAATGCATCCCTCACTCCCACCGCAGACCTCACAGCTGTCACACTCCTCTAATCGAATCTCCTCTAATCAATTACTGGATTTTCTCAATACAGGCAGAGACACTAACCTTCATGGAAGAACAGAAGCAGCAACAGATGAATGCTTCAGAAAATCCATTTTCTTTTAATAATGGCAACTTCAACGCCTGCAAAACCCTACTCTTCAGGTTGGAGAGGTTACTCACTGCATTTAAAAATATAGAATATGACAACTTCGACCTTTTATATTGCCTGCAAAATAAAACAGTTCCTTTTGGGTTATGTTTTTCAAAATTTCCAAAGAGAACTACTCGGAACTCACCACTGTATACAGAACTGGTTTCTGTATATAATGGGGCTGGTCTGCAAGTCGTTCACACTTTGAACCATAATATTCAAAGAATGAATGACATGAAAGAAAAGATTTCTGACTTGCATTCTACAATTCTTCAACAGCCAGGTCTTGCACAATTTCAGCATATTCTCAACAGGATTCATCTTAGAATCCTACAATAATGTGGCCACTATTACTTATAGGAAAAAAGCTAAGCTGCAGTGAGACCTCCTTCAGTATGAAAAAGGAAAGGCATACCCTTTAAAGAATGAGCAATATCAGAGGTTTGCTTTCAGGAGCTTTTCACATGATAACCACAGGTTTCCTTCCAGAACCACTTTGCAGGAAGTTGCTGATGAGCATGAAAGGGTATATCCACAGAACATAAACCATGAAGAAATGCTCAAGCTACCTACTTCCCCATGGTTGCAACAGCAGCAAAAGCCCAGTTTCCCTTTAACACCTGACATTCCCTGCTCTCCTTCTAATAATATTACGGACTAGAGACTACCATCAAAACTCAGAAAATAACACTGATTTTTTTACCACAACAACAACAAACAGTTTACAAATCAGCAGGGCACACCCCAAGAGGGAGAGGCAGAATGTACAGAGGAGGACCATTGACAAGGACTTCTTTTTGAAGACAAACCCAGGGACAACGAAACACACCAGGCTGACAGAATACGGCACAGACCCTGAGAGGAACAGGACATTCACAAGGGAGACCCAGGAGAAACATTCATAGGCATTAATACAACTAAATACTTCTTGTAATATTCCAGACTACAGTGTTTCCACTAGTCACCCAGGTTTCAGTTTCTCAGTGTTTAATCTCACAGACAGGGAGTTTGATGCTCACACTCTCCAAGTGCTTAATAAGGGACTCGCATTCATTCCTGCTGAACATGTAATCCTTTCAAACTTGTTACTGGACCTCCGACTGTATCTTCGAAAACTTAATTTAAAACTCTTCTTAGAAGATGTGACTAAAGGAGCCTGATATTTCATATGCAGATTCTGTGTTAGAGCTTAAAAGAAAAAGCTTGCATAACCCCCCCCTCTATATGCTACGTTACAAATTTTCCTAAGAATGCGTGAAAGAGATATTCAAGAGCTACTAAGCTGTCAGAATCCAGTTAAATTGTTTAATGTGACACTAGAAGAATTACATGCTTTGCAGGGGCTAGAAAATGACTAAACATTAAGAATTATGCGAGCAGACAAAGACACGGGTCTTGTGCTTATGGAACAGACCCAGTATGTTGAAATGTTAGAGAAGGATCTACAGAACAATGACTACTAAAAACAAGTGGACTTAAAAGAGGTTAACTGCAACTTTGTGAATATAGATAGATTACTAAAAAAAACTTGAAAAATCTGAAGTTATTTCTTATGAGGAAGCAAAGTTCATGGCTTTTCCCCACCCATACTTTGGCAAGTTTTTTGGCATTCCAGATATTCATAAAGACACTAAGAACCCACCATTTAGGCACATTGTGTCTAACAAGAAAGCAAAGATAAAAAAAGTATCCAAATACATTGACTGGATTTTGAACCCTGTAGTTCAGAAGACACTGTTTTACTTATGGGACTCGTGCTTTCCTTAATGAGCTATTTCAAAATCAACCCCCTACCTCAGATAGGTTACTGGTTACACTTGACATTGAGTCGCTTTACACTAACATCCCTCATTTAGAGGGCATTGCTTATTTATGGATGTTTTTCACACAGGCAACTAGCTTTCCTTAAGAGAAATTTGAAAGGGAATTTTTTCCATTTCAATGGCATAGTTTACCAGCAAGTGAGGGGGGTTGCCATGGGCTCAAAGATGGCACCAGCATTTGCAAATTTGGTCCTTTCATCATGGAAAATGTACAACTTCAGGTTTTAAGCACACCAGGCTCTATAAGCATTATATAGATGACAATTTTTTTTGTGTGGCAAGACACTGAACAAAGTTTATATAATTTCATTTCATCTCTTACGGATATTATTCCTTTCTTGTCTTCTAAACTATCAGGGTGTGGAACACAAGTTAATTTTTTGGATACAAAACTAATGTCTTTCGGCTTTTCCCAGATAGGGGTCGCCACAGCGGAACTCCGGTCCGCTAATGATTGGCAGTGGATTTTTACAGTGCCGAGGTGCCAGCCTGACACCCAACTTTCACAGAAGGCACACCCATTCACGTACTTACCTACCTGCATGTCTTTAAGCATCACTCAACCATGGGGAGGACATGCAGACTCCACACAGAAGGCACTCCAGCCAAGAGAGACGACAACGCTAACTGCTGCACCACCGCGGCCTAATTTTTTGGATATAAAAATTACCCTTAATGCTGACTTGTTAACTTGGGATTCTACTATTTACTAAAGAGAGACATTCAGAAATGATTATTTGGATTTCAACAGTATGAACCCTTTCTTCATAAAAAAATATAGCTAAGGGACAATTTATTAGACTCTCAAGGATCGTTAGTGATGACAAAACCTTTGTTTGTGAATGTGACATACGTAAGAGTCTACTGGCTGCAAGACATTACCCTGAATGGCTTTTAGAATCTGTTTTTTCAGAAGTAAGCAATGCAGGGACTACCTGGTTTCAACCTATTTTTAAACATGGGATCGTTCCTAGACACAATCACTTTACTGAACAGAACCGAACCTCTGTTGCTTCTACCACTCTAGATTCAGTATTGGGCGCAACCTCCCAGACATTCAGTTAGTTTTAGAGACAGGACCAAGCCTCTCAGTGGTCCAACTGTAACATAGGACCAGACCAAACACCTCAAGTGAGTTGTCTGGATTGCATAGTTAGCTTCCCCCTACCAATATGCTGGGATTTACAAAATATTAGGCACATTGTTTCAAAGAACTGGAGTATCATAACCAGCATTCAGGAAATTAAAAATTCACTTGGAGAGACTCCTGTTTTACACATAAAAAGACTAAATCTCTCCATTCTTCCTTTGAAAATAGAGGCTACCCCTTTTTACTTAACACTGAAAAAAGCTGTGAAAGAGCTCCAGGCATGTTTTCTTGTGGAAGCTGCTTAGCCTGTAATTACATTTACACTGGGACATCCTTTTACTTTAAATAGTGCAATAAAACTATTTCATAAATATTATGATTGTAATTCCATTAATGTTGTTTACGCAGGGATGTGTTCTAAATGCCTCAATTTTTACATTGGAAAAACTGCTTGTAAGTTATCCAGCCACATAAAAGAGCACTGTA